>NC_137934.1:29307589-29397589 GCF_963969265.1 Rhamphochromis sp. 'chilingali'
CTTACCTCTCTCTCTCTCTCTCTCTCTCTCCCTCTCTCTCTCTCTCACACACACACACACACACACACACACACACACACACACACACACACACACACACACACACACACACACACACACACACACACACACACACACACACAAATAAAAAACTTCAATCTTTTCCCATGCTGATCAATAAACGTGATAAGAACTCTATCCTGCCAGTTGGCAGTGACTAATGGGTTGGAAAACATGTTTTCTCTTGAGGGTCGAGAGTGCTGCCCACATATGAGAAACACACAGAGAATGAGAAAACTTTTGTACGTGTTCAGCGTGATGAGATCCCAGACAAGTTTGTTCACTAACCACAAACGATCCAAGCCACACTGTGAGGACCTGGTGTGTTTGTAGGCATAAAGAAAGTCAGAGATCAATGGCTTAATAACAACACCAGAGTTAATATTCATCAGGGTGTTCTCAGGGGCCAAGCTTTGGTTGAAATGCTAAACTGGTACAATGTTTTTAAAGGTACAGTGTGCAAAATCTCACCACTAGATGTCAGGAGATTGCAAATTGCAGTCAACCAATTCAAGTCCATGACTCTAACTATGGTGGCTCCTAAAGGACAAATACACAAACTGTTAGCCAGCGTTACTGAAACTGTCTGTTTTTTAAGTCTAACATAAGCTGACATTATGTTAGCAATTGTGAAAATAGATAAATGTTTTAGAACCGTGACTTCAGTTCAAGAGATAAGCCTTTAGGTGAGGAGGTGAACATGAGGGTGGAATGAGAGGAGTGGTGATGGGGGATAAAGACAGAATGAGAAAGACGCGTCATACAGCTACAAATGTTAAATGATCAAAAATTGTTTGAAAGAGTTTGTGAACTTTAAATTAAAAGTAACATATAAGTCATACTACGTGTGTGGCCATTCTCTAACCACACACATATCCACATTTAGGCAGAATATCCATCTCAGTCCATCTTAGTTACTGTATTTAAAATGCTGGGGCAATGTGGCGGCTTCCACAAACTGATACCTGCTCCCATTTACTTTTAATGGATTAATTCTAAGTTTATGAGAAAACATCAATTTGTTATGCATTAATCAATGTATATTTACGAGTAAAACATTCTGGTTTTCTATTAAGTCATCTTTAAAAAATTACTGACTGTGCCTTTAAAGCCAAGTAGCACTAAAACACCGGTCACATCATATACTATTACATAATTAACTGACTCAGTTACTGCTACCTGACTTAGAGAGGGGCAAGGGTACTTTACTTTTTTTAGATCATACAGTCTGAGTGTCGATATAATGGAAAACCAGGGAATGGGCTAAATGGACTGGTAGTTACAGAAGTGATTGTTTACTCTGAGCACCTGCTCACAGCTGATTTCAAAACACCAAGACTGTGATGGCATAAAAATATTCAAATCCAGGCTTTGTGAAAGGACTTTACAAATCAGCGGGTGACATAATGCTTGCTACATCCTTTTTTTCCACTGTAAAACAAAAAGAATGAACTCCTGCTGTGGCCTCACAGGTTCAGTGCTTATCATTTCCTAACTACTTTCCTTTGCGCTGCCATGATTGGTGGAGGCAGGCCGTGCGGAGGTGTGTGTGTTGGATCCAGGTGTGGACACAGGCGAGGAGACAGAACTAACTTTAACAAAAGGCGAGCCTTTATTATGGCTGATACAGGGGGCAACATAAAGCAGCACGGGCAGTGGCGAAACTAAAGTAGAACCTACACTGGGAAAACTAAACTAAGAAAACTGTGACTTAACTATGACAAAGTAGGAAGACTGGCAATGACTATGAGCAGGACCTTGTGCAGAGTGCATGATGAAACACATGAATCACTTACAGGAACATGAACTGCACAACAATCCTGAAACCCATTAACCTGACATGACATGAGGGATGTAACACAGACGACGTGACGCTGACAAAAAGAAACACGGGACTTAAATACACTGAGGGATAACGAGGGAAATGAGACACACAAGGAGAGCACGGCTGGGAGTAATCTGACATGACAAGACCAAGGGGAAGCGAGACTCAATACACTGACATGGGACACAGACTTTCAAAGTAAAACAGGAAACATAACAGACGCAGACTTGACTAGGGAATACAGCAGACCATAGAACACAGAAACAGAAACCAAAAGACTAGAAAAGATAAACTATGACAAAATCTAAATTCAATAATGATACAAAACTCAAAACACTGGGTCACCGACCCAGGACCGTGACATGCGCAGGTTAACTCAATACAAAGACACCCTGCCACCCCATCACTGGAAAGACACCCTGCCACCCCATCACTGGCTCTGGACCCCCATGTGCCACCTTATTTGAAAAATCCTAGAAAAGCTCCTGTTTAAAACTACAGTTAATAGTTGCTAAGAATATACAATAGACATTTAATGCACTGTTAATAATGAGTTTACTAATATCTACCCTCTGTTCAAGAAGCTGGAATCCCCCAGGCTACAAAGTAAAGCTATCCTGGAAAAGGTCATCTTCATAGTCAGAAGGCAGGACGATTTACACCGACTACTCCTCCTTACAAAAATGTCTCTTAGCCTACTTTTAGAAAGAATTTGGCTGTTATTGTGGCACAGCTGTGCACCCTTTCATCAGTTTGACACATACCTCTTCATCACAGGGCTGGAGTCAGTGAGCAAACTTTTCTGATGTCCTAGCAGCAAGAAGCATCTGCGAAGACACTGCTCGTTTCATCAGATAATAGAACAGCCTGTATTACATATCATATTATGGCTTCACGCTCACTATGGGATTTATTTTTGATAATCAATGTGAACATCTATTCACTTTCACAACGCTCTGAAAGGCATTCATGGAAGAGCTCATTTGTAGAAGCAGCAGCTTTGTTCTGTCTGTCCTAATTTTCTTTTCAAATCTCTCCGTGCCTTGTAGACCGGCTCATACAAATAAGGCTGTGATGGAAAGAACATACTGTGGATGTACTCATGAAGGCTCAGTCAGACCCAGCCTGTGCTTTGGAGCACAATGCGGCAAACTCACAACATAGGTGTCTATGAGGTGGACTGCACTATAGACAGTATATAAAAGATTGCCATAGCCACTGGGATATCACAGACTGGTTTCAGACTTTGTGTTGTTTTGGAGGCATAACATTATCTTTTTGGATGCAGCTATGCTGATACTAGAGCCAGAAGTGATCATAACTGGACAACACAGTTAGTAACTAATGCTAGCAAGGTTGTTTAGCATGCTGCACCAAAAAAAAAAACCAAATTAGCTACAGCTGCCTGTGTTAAGATGCCTGTCATATTTTGTATTTTAAATACATAACGGCGGTACATGTATTCCGTTACTCCCCAACACTGCTACCAAGTTGCAATATGTGAAATATAAGCTCAAGCTATGCAGAGTATCTCAGCTCAATCTCAGTTTGAGTAACTACATAAAAATTAATCTTTCGAGAACAACCGCAGCATGACCTTCGTTCATACTGCTGGGGGCGCTTCCTTATACAAAACTAGCTGAGAAGCTCAGCAGGACACAGCAGAGAGAAACTTGTTGGGTCGAGAAACTGCACCCAGCTATCTCGCGCCCTAGATGATTCATTATGCATGAAGGTCTGGGTTCTTTTGTAGAAAATCAATAAGTGCATCACGTCTGAATTATTAAACAGCAACAAGACCTGCACACATGTCTGAGCTGACCGGTTGTTTACACCAGGGGTGGCCAGTGACCAGGAGTTTCACGAATTAGGACAAACATAGATGAATTAAACATCAGAGCGGTTTCCGCTCTAGAATCCCCGCCACCGCCGCGCCTCTCAGAGCGTATGATCCATCAAACAGAGTAAGGACACACGGGGGCCCATCGACGCTGACTGATGGAACTGATAAGGATGAGAGCTCTGTGCAAGCAGTCACTGAGTGGCAGGCGTGAGCCGAAGGAAAGACAAAACACAGACTATTCCCAGAACAAATGATGAAGAAAAGGTCTTGTTAAGCTTTGAAAAAGACACAGAAGACAAAAAGTGGTTCATGATTAAGTCTATTTTCAGATTTGTTTTCTCAGAAGATTACAGCCATTGGAGGAATTATTTCCCCACTTAAAAAAAAAAAAAACTACATTAGGAGGATAAAAGGCAAAAAATTATTGAATCATTTTGATTTTTCATTATAAAAAAAGAGACACAGTCACATAATTTGCAACAGTTAAAGCAGAATTGCTAAAAGGTCCCAGTCTTCGGGCTTGTTTTGAAAAAGCCTCCACGTGCAGCACTCAGCTTCCTTCATTCATCATGTCTGCTGAAATCATGTCGACCAGCGTTGAAAAGACAAAAGCAAGACACGACGTCACAGACAAAGGGTGGTCATTTTTTTCCTCTCCATTTATCAAATTCTGCAGCAGCTAAATAACGCAGATTGCCTCTGACTGTATATCAAAATAAATCTCTTTCCTTCATTTGTTAGAGCAACAAAGTGATTAGCATTTTCACAGAATTTTCAAAAATAGCCTTACAACATTTCCATAAAAAGTACACTGCTCCTCCTTCATCAGCAAATAAAAGAATTCAGCTTTTTAGTGTTTGTGTCCTCGTAAAGCTGCTCGTTTGCATTCTCTGAACTAATGATCGCGTTGCATTGCTTTTACCTTCTGACTCAATCCGAGTGGCTGTTATCAATCCGTTCCTGCGTGTTTGTTAGATCACATCAAAGCCTCTCTGATAAGTGGTTCATCTCCGTGCTGAGAGACACTTGGCTTATCATCGACCGTCAGGCTACAAGTTACAATTTTTATTTTAGGGTGGTTTTTGTTTCATTTAGGGACCGATGAGCTCTACATAAACATGAAAAAAAAAAGAGTTTTGGTCGTTACTTGACAGATTTCAGTTTTTCTGAGCCATTTAAAGTGGGCAGGGCTTCTGCTCACGTTTCATACAACAGATTTATATTCTTGGACTCTACTTCAGAGGTTTTGTAATATTTGCTGTTCAAGAAAATCCTCATTTACCTCATGCTGGTGCAACTCATCAGGCCAAACACAAGCCCTCCCCTCACTTTAAGCCACATTCCTTCTGACTGGTTGCCTCTCACAAACAGTAAGTTTGTACAGTAAGTGGGTGGGACTTAAATGACCATATTAGGGATACCTGACATCATCAGCCTTAGCTATCCTCTATAACAAACTGCTTTGGTTTAAGAAACCCATTTTAATAATGGTGGCTATATTTTCCCTGCTCATGCTGTACACCAGTGTTTGTCAGTAGTTATGTTTTTTTGTAATAGTAAATGATACTTTTTCACTCTTGCATCTACCTAAAAGGGTCAGTTTACACATTTTCTTTTTTCTTTTTCTTTTTTTTTTAAAAAAGCTACTTTTCATTTCCACCTGTCATCTGCCACTCTCACTTCATGAGCAATGCTCTGGGTGCTGAAAACAGCAGAAAATCTCCACAGTGTCTTGCAGGTTGCTTGTTAAAGCTAATGGGACAATTATGTTTTGTGACTTGGGTGAAATAACTCTTTAATGGGAGACATCAGCTGCTTTATTGTGGTGGTAGATGGCAGTAAGACCAAGTCAGAGAGAGACAGACTGAGACAAAGCTTCCTTTATCTATTTCTCTTTAGCTCCAACATTCCTCTCATTCTGCCTGGCACGACCTGACCATGACCAACGCTGGCTGTGCCTCTGTCTCGCTGTCCTCTGGGAGCTCTTTGATATTTTTAGTGTATCCCTACAAGGACAGCAGGTCACTCACTGAGGCCACTCGCAGAAAATGGGTTCTTTTCAGTGTCTGGGCATTGGGATCTTTGTGTTCACTTTCCACAGTTCAAAAGTCCACTTTAATCCACTCGCACAGATCTGCAGAACAGATGCTCACACAGTAGTGTTATAAAAATACAGCTTTGCTTGTGCTACAATAACCATGGCAACTTGATTGTGCTACTCTTACAGTGATAAAAAAACCCCTTTCTGAGTCAGAAAGTTTCAAATGCGAACTGCTACGACAAAGGTATTAATACACAGGCTTTGGGTTCTTTTTTCCAGAGCCGATGAAGTGAAAGTAAATGAGAGAGATTCTCTTCTGCAGAAATCTTCGCTCCTGCTTTCTCACTAAAATAATGTGACAAAAAACAGCATGTCTGACTGAGCCAATCGCTTCTGTCTTTGGTCTGTCACTTAATGATCTGCTCAAATAAAAACGCACCTCTTTCATCTCTTTCTGCTGACAGCTAATTATCCTGCTCCTCCTCAGCTCAGAAACAACTTTCCAGCAGCCCTCCCTCCAAAAGCTGCCCGTCCCTCCACCCGTCTCTCTTTCGACTCTCCATCAGGATTTTGTGGAGATCACTGGAATTCGCTTTCAGTTCAGCCACAGCGGGAAGATGATTTTGGAAATCTTTATCATGTTGGTGTTTCAGTTATGGTCAAATTATGAGCCTGGATCCAAACACACAGCTCCTTCGCCTTCCAGGCAATCAAATTTTTATGGTACAAACAGTTGCTGAGTCACAACAATTCTGCGTGGTTCAAAATTCCTCCACAGAGCTGTAAAAGACTCATTGCCAGTTATTACAAACGCTTAATTGCAGTTGTTGTTGCTAAGGGTGGCCCAACCAGTTATTAGGTTTAGGGGGCGAACGCTTTTTTACACAGGGCCATGTAGGTTTGGATTCCCGCCCCCCTCCCCGAGCTTGGTTCTGCCGGACGTTACGTCTCACTCAAGTGCTTTCTCATCAGATGTCGTCTGATTGTTGGGATTTCTCTCTGTAATTGTAGGGTCTTCACCTTACAAGAAAAAGCGCATCGAGGTGACTGTTGTTGTGATTTGGCGCTATATAAATATAACTGAAACAAAAGTTTAAGTGTGTTCCAAAAATCCATTTTGGAGAAAGTTCTCTTCCAGGTTGGCTCAAGAAGGAACAGGAATCATTTCTTTAGGGTGAAGCTGAGGGTCAAAAGGCTTCGCCCTCCTGCAGTAGAAAGTGCTGCGTGACATTTCATATCGACTGAACTGAAAGGAAATTCCTCGCTAACCTTTTCCATCTTACACATTCACATCCTTTCCGCCTCTCCACCCCTCACTTCCGTCTTCTTTTCCCGAGCCTGCGCCTAACTCCTAACACTTGAGTTTTATGTTAAATGAGTCTAAATGTACATTATATTGCTGTATAACTTTGAGCTGCAGCAGCGTTTGTATGATTTATACCAAAAATGCAATGAAATGTCCCTTTAAATAGAGCGAAAATATCGTGGTGCTAAATACAATAGTGTTTTATCTTAATACTGATAAAATAATATAAAATTTAATGTTTGTGGTTACACTTGCCAATAACTGTCTGTAACATTTTAGCCCATTTAAAGGATATTTCATCTCACTTAAAACATTTATTGTTACATCATCATTACATTACTGAGGAAGGCATGATATGTTAGACACCTGATATACATAAGAAATACACAGTGAATAAATCAGAAGCATTAAAAAACTGCACAAAAAAGAGTCCCGCTTATTTCCTCTGTTGCTGCTCATTCATTGTCTCATGCTGGTCAGTTTTTGTTTTCATTCATTAACAAGATTCTTGAAGCGCCCAGCTGACCTCAGATCAGCCGTGTTAGAAAGCAAGGCGTAATTACCGTGACCTTTCAGCTAATCGCACATCCGGAAATCAGATTTAAAAAAGATAAAGAGCCCTCGGTTCTGGAAGTACGTGTTCTCTTTTCCTAAAGTAAAGCCCAGAGAAGATCGAGTTGAAAAATTGAAAAGTGGCAGTGAATTTTTGATTTGCAGTACTCGCTGCAGTCTGTTTGAATTACCTCCACACACATTTCTGGGATGGACACTAAGAGAAAAACTTCAAATTCTTTTTGAAATCTACTGAACTGGTTATTTGGCCGCAGCTCTGTGTGTTACTCAAACGACAGCAGGTCTGGATGGTGCTCCATGTCTTCAGTGCTCCCTCCAGTGGCTTTGCTACAGGGGGCGCCATTCCCCAGCAGGACATCCTCGCCCAGGCTGATGCGGCAGGGAGTTTTGCCCGAGCAGGGAGTGGAAGCCAGCCGCGAGTCTGGCCCCGGCGCCTTCTGCCAGATATCGCATTGTTTGGCTTTGGACTCCAGAGGGGGATCTTTATTGATGAGGTCTGGTACAGAGAGCTGGAGCTGGAGCCTGTGTTCATCCATGCCTTCATCAGAGCTTCCCACTTCTACGCCATCCTCTTCTCCACCTATCACTGTATCCACGTTGTCATTGATCTCAGCTGTCTCAGAATCAGCTCCGGGTTTCCTCTCTGCTGGGCCGATGGCCTCTTTTCCTCTCCTTTCCCTGTTGCTGCTCCTCCTCATTCCTTATCTCCTCCTGAGTGATGGGGGATGTCTTCTCAGGGGAGGAAGGGAAAGAGGAAGAATCCACAGGGGTCGGGGGAGGAGACCACGGGGTCAGAGGAATCATCATGTCCTGGGTCGTCTTCAGTGCTCGAGGGAGGCGCTTCTTCCCCGATGGGGGTTGGGAGGGTCCAGCCGAGGGAGGAGTCAAAGGAGGTGATGTGGCTGGAATAGAAGAGAGGAATAAAGGTAGGGGGAGAAAAGGGAAAATGGAGATTAAGGGAGGCAACGAAAGACAGACAGAGAACGTTTAAGTGGTGACTACAGTTGAAACTTCTGCCATATGCTGCCACAAAGAAGAAATCGATTCCTAAACATATTTTATGCTGATGAAGTTTAGCTGCTTGAATTGACCAGAGCTGTTCAAGCTTAAACAGCATGTTTACAGCCTCATGACTCCCCTTGGTGGTCGTCATGGCAGATCATCAACCTGCTTCTCAGCCTATCCCCAGCATCTATCCCTCTGCATGCCTTCCTTCACTACATCCATGAATCTTCCCTGCGCTTTTCCTCTTTTCCTCCTTCCTGGCAGCTTCATCTTCAACATCCTTTGTCCAAACAATCTAAGTCTTGCCTCTCTGACTTTGTCTTCATACCGCTCGATCTTTCCTGTTCTCTCCCAACAGAAATCTTCAACTCTGCCACCTCCAGATTCAGTCTCTCTTTCAGTGGCACCCTCTATAAACCATAAATCATAGTGTAGCAGGTCTACTACCATCATGTAAACCTTCCCTTTCACTCTCACCACTATCCATCTGTCACAAATTGCCCCTGACATTTGTCTCCACCCATTCCACCCTGCCTGCACTGTTCTTCACCTCTCTCGGGCACTGTCTGTTGCTTTACAAAAACAATTTAGGCTCTGATAGATGGTTTCCTCCTTCATAACAACGTTACGTTGTGTAAAACATCCTAGAACTGCATTTGGATGCAGATAAAAGTAGATGACCTGTCACAGAGCCTACATACAGGAACAAACACTGAAGCTAGGGTTTGTAATAACTAAGGAAGCAATCCATACATAACCCATATGTAATGCTGCATTTACAATAGGCACAAACTATTCAGGCAAAGAAAAAACGCAGCAAAATGAACTTCAGATTTTGCAGTCGGTACACAGGCGGGACTATGACTAAACATGTCAAGAAAAATTGACAGCTAATTGGCTGATGGCCCCGCTGTGCAAAATAATAGAATCCTGTCAGGGGCCGTTTGTTGCATCAAAGAACCACCAATTGTTTCATATTTTAACTGAATGAAACTTTGTCGAACAAAAGCCATCCAAAGTTTGCATGCCGCTTCAGCTGATAGAAGAATGAAACCTGGCAGGATGACTCAGACTTCAAAGCTGCTCTTGCCTACTAATAAGAACAAGCTGAGTGACGGAGGAGGAAGGCGGCTGGAGAGAAGCTACAAGAGCTTAAACCTACATTCGCTCGTGTTCGGAGCTCCTCACTGAGTTCAGTGAGTGAGCGTGTTTACAAAAAACACTCTAAATTCTTAAGCTGTTCCAGATGACGTCAGCACGTAATCCTGTAGCTAGAGGCCAAGGCGATCACAAATTATTACTGTTGTGTGACCTTTCACTGCAGCTGACAGGTGGAGACAGTTCAATAAGCACTGCTGTGCTGTCTGTCCTCAGAAAATGCACCTTTTTGTCACAAAAACAGCATCTTTAACATCAAAAACCCAAGAAAAAAACATAAACCTTGTTAAGGAGGTCAGAGGCTTTGCAGGACTTGCGTTGTCTGGGGAACAGGGGAAGGTCCTGCGCACCTCATCGCATGCATTCACGTTTCAAAAATGAGAAGTGAGTCAGCTATAAGTCTGCCGAACCAGCTGGTGGTCCAGAACAATCTTTAGATCGCTGCTAAATGAAGCTAAATCTGTTCTGGGTGCAGCGAATGGAGATAAATGGAACCTGAGCGGCTGAAAAATGACTTTTACTCGGCCAATCTTCAGGAGAACAGACGAAAAATCCTCCAAAGTACGTTTATGAGAGTACATAAACATGTCAAATCGGCATATTCAAAAAAACTAAAAATAAAATAAACCCCCTGAAACTGAAAACTTCAAAGTGAAAAACTGGCTTATTCAATTCCAGGCATCTCCCAGGCACCTCTGATGTATCATCATTAATTTAAAGCCACATTTCACAGGAAAAATCGTAAATTATTCACCTTTTCTGACCCACAGCCCAATTCTGCAGTGATAGATACGTCCTCTGCTCAGTATAGGTAATGGAATATTTTTGAATAAATTAAGATAATGTCTTTCAGTGGGTTTATTAATTAATTAGACGTGTGGAAAGGCCTCCGAGTTTCACATATTCATCCTAAAATCTTTTGACGTAGAAGCCTGTTAATTATTTGGGGGGAGCGGTTTGCTCAGTATTAAGATGAAGTATGAATGTGT
Organism: Rhamphochromis sp. 'chilingali'; assembly: GCF_963969265.1. Classification (NCBI taxonomy): domain Eukaryota; kingdom Metazoa; phylum Chordata; class Actinopteri; order Cichliformes; family Cichlidae; genus Rhamphochromis; species Rhamphochromis sp. 'chilingali'. The sequence continues at coordinate 29,318,390 of NC_137934.1, forward strand.
GTGTGGATATGAGGGTGCATACCTGCTGGCAGCAGTCTCACTGAGTTGCTCCATGCAGCTCCAAACTGCACCAACATTCTTGTTGACCTCCGTGACCCCAATGTCTCCGAGGTTGCTGGGCTCTTTTCTTCTTAGCAAGTCATTGACCTGAAAGAAGGCGAGACGAGAAGGAGAGAAAGGTTTAACCTTTGCAGGCAGTTTTGATACAAATGTTTATCGGCTCAGCTGAAAGAATAAAAAGAGCTTAAACCTGCGTCCCTTTCAATAAGTCACACTATATGAGCTTATTTCAAAGGGTAAAAGAATACAGGACCTGCTGAGCTCAATGTCCCGTTTCTGCTTGTGTCGCACTAACCTTTGCCCCGACTGCCTTGCCCAGGTTAATGGCATTTTTCAGCCTCTGCTGTCCTCCAGAGGAGGGCGAGTCCACGCAGCTGGACCCCGGGTTGGAATTAGTCGTCGCCGCGGCGCGCCGGGTCGAGGACGGCCCTGGCCTCGAGGTCTGGGGACTCTGCTGCTGCGCAATGGAGTTCTCAAACATACTTTGATCAACTGTTCACAAAAGAAAAATGGAGAGGGAAAGAGCAGAAAGGGAGAGAGAGAGGGGTAGGTGAATACACAGTAGGACTTCAAAAAAAGAGCATGTCTGCTTTTAAAAGAGCATGCTGCAAAGCTGCAGGCCTTTCAAGTCTTAGGCAATACTGGTGGGATTTTTTACTCTGGGATACACTAACTTGGATCTTGAGAGAAAACAAAGAAATATTCCACTGAAACGAACACTTCTGATTGGTGTTTTAAAAAGTTCTTTTATTTTTTCCCCCTTCCAAACTACTGGGCAAACTTTTCTAACCAAATTCATCTTTTGTAGAGTGTTTCTTCAAACATGTCACGTTCTTATGACGCGCTCTGCAGCTTTGCATTGTAACACGACGATTCAAAGGTTTTTCATGACAATGCATTTACATGGGAGGGATCTAGCTGGCAAAGCGTAGTAGATCCACTGATATCACAGAATAATACATAAAACAATACAACAACAAAATAACACCACTGCAGCAACACATGCACAAACATAGGCGGGAACGATCAAGCAGAAAAATACAGGATGAGAAAAAGCAAAAAACCCAAAACAAAACAAAAAGGCAGCTCAGGTTCAGTCCACTTAAGACAGACGATCTTACCTCTTGGAGAGAAATAGTTCTCGGAAAGCATTCAGTAAGACACAAAGTATCAGATATCAATCATTGTACTAGTCAAGCTGTTTCTGCTTAGTCATACAGTACTGCTACAAGGGGACACTTTGGGGAAGGCAACAGCTAAAGAGCACAGCTGCAGCTGTGTACGCATATCTGAAAGGTACATTGTCTTCATCGGATAAATGTGGAGAAAATATAGCTATTTGGAATCAGATGGGGTATCAAAGGGTAACCTTGACTTCTCTTGTGCACACACAAATATTTCACTTGCCATCCCAATCAGGAGATCTGCAAAAAGCCCATTAGACAAAAGGCCAGAGGAAATGTGATCTGATATTATGAATCAACTGGATACAGAAGGCATCGACTTCAAGGAGAGAGAAAGAGCTAAGTGAAGAACAGAAAAGGATACGTTTTGGTACTTTAGAGCGCGCAGAAGGCAGAGAAGAAAAGTGCAAAGAAAAGAAATGTCAAACTTGGAAGTACGATCGAAACCTTACAGATAATCTTACTATTTTGGCGCCACCTGGTGGGTAAAATAAAGCCAATAAACAACAACAGTCCTGGTCTGTAAATATCTGGTGCCACAGCAGTTGTGTGTTTTTAAGAAAGTGGCAATGTTCAGCCCGTTTTCTGAAACAGCCCAAACATTTGCACAATATTAACTGCACTGATTTTCAAATATCTTTAGCATTTGCAGCAGTAAATATAAGCAAACTGACGATGCGACCTCAGGCTTAGAAAATTAGAATATTTCAGTATTTTCTGATGTTATATATCTCAAACCTTTAATTGGTTCAACAGGCAATCAGTTAGTGGTTTACGTGATACTTAACAAAAACAATATTGCAGAAAATAATGCTCTTTAAGAGTTAGCTAATGCAGTACATCAGCGAGCAAGTCATTAGCATCACTAACCATAACTCTGCACTTCCTGCCACCAAATAAGTGCTTATTATGTGTGCATCATTCTAAGTTTCTGTGTATTGGCATGACTGCAATTTATGCTTTTGTGTTCCACAAACACACTTCTTTAAATAATTCAACTAAGCATTTTTCCACAAATAATAAACAGGTTCCTGACATTGCTAACAAATGGTATACTGGCACAGATTTGCTTAATTAAAGCTGTGATGAAACTGGAGGCTAATTTATGAATCTTTCTGGAATGTTTGGCCTGCCTGCGAACATTATTCTTATCTTCTGACTGTTTGTCAAGGTAATCGAGTGATCTCTGGATCAATAGTCTCCTGTTCCATTGGCCAAAAAACATCCTTGTTGATCCCACCAGACAATGAGGCCACACACTTCTACATTACCTTGCAATGGAGAGTCAACGGAAAGACCTTGTAATGTAGTAACCCCACAGTAGCCTGTGAAGGGCACCAGGAAGAGAGGTGTTTGTGATACAGCCTCCATTGTACTCTGAAAAATGTATGTGTAAGTCTCAACGTTAAATGTTTTTGCAGGTTTCCTCTCTGCATGGTGAAAAGGTGAAACCCGCTGTTTGAAAATGAGCCAGAGTGTCACTGGCTGGCTCATTTACACACAGATGCAGTTAATCATCACTATTTATGGGCATTTCACTGCTGGACAGTCCCCGAGCCAGCTCTGAACCTCTGTTGCTTTTATGGCTCACTAAAATGAATGCAAATTCAAAGGCTTTCCATTGTGCTATGTTAAAATGCCAGCATTTCCACTGGGACTAGAGGTCAGCTCGTCCTGGCTAAATATACCATCAGTGAAACACAAAAGACTTAAAGGTTTTAAAACAAAAAGATATTTAGTCTTCATGGACATTACTGGCAATGCATTTCTAAGTGTAGTGCTGGATGAATGCATTTCCTGCCAGCAGTTTATATTAAATGGACAATGAGGACATGTGTGACCTTCCACGCATCTTCCAAAATATGCAGCTGCTTTTATTAAATATATAGACGTTCCCATCCATCTCCATGTTCAAAAAGCAATCCATCACACCAAACAAACAAATAACCTGTTTGATCCACCCAGTCAAAGGCAACCCATCTAGGGTCAGAGTCAGATTAATGGCCATCCCTTTTTAACCTCTTTATATAGAATTTTCTCCTGTTTGGAAAGCCTAGATTGAAAAGCTTTAAATCATTATCAGCGATAACCTTATCCTAATTCTGCATTTTGGAGAAAGGCAAAGCGGATGTCTTTTGGAGTGTGTCATTTAGAATAGTTAGTCTTTGCTCCCTGAATGCCAAGACTTGAGAGAAAAATTTTATGAAAGTAAAAATAATATATTCATTAGGGATGTACGCGATTAGTTGACTAATTGTTGCTACTGGCACTAGTCGGTACCAGACGTGGTAGTCGTTTAACATTTGATTGATGCCCAGTAAATTGCTGTGTCTTAAATGTTATGGAGCATCTGCCACCAGAAGGAGCATTGTTTATGAGAAAGGCCATAAATCTTTAAAGCTATGTTTTCATTATTGTTATTATTACTGTTAGTTGTTTTAAAGGCAAAAGAATGCGATTGTGGATACAACGGACAGAAAAGACAGTGAGGAGTTCAGTCAGTTGGTGGCGGGCTTAGGGTAGAGCCCTTATACCTGCACATTGAAAGGAACCAGTTCAAGTGGTTGCCTACTGGGTAAGGTGTTCCGATTGGGCATGTCCTACCAGGAAGAGACCCCAGGGTAGACCCAGGACACTCTGGAGAGACTCTTCTTCATCCTTCTTCTCCCTTTTTGCACATATAATGTGCAATGTTTATAATGCATAATGCAACATACCAAACAGCAGCATTTAAATTATGATTCATTAATGAAGAAAAACAATAGACATTTTTTGTCACTGTCTATTAAACTGCCAGGAACAGTTGCCGGGAACATCACTAGTTAGAGTTAGGGTTGGGATCAGCAGCAATGATGACTGAAGTGATGATACGAAAATGTAGGTGACCTTATTTGAAAGGTAACCAGTTTCTAAAAAAAGATTTTTTAAAAAACCCAACATGGCAGTGTGGTTATATTTCAAACACTAGGCCTGGACGATTAACTACAATACATTGGTTAAATCCATCCCATGTTTCTTTGTGGGGCCTTGTGATACCATTTTCATTTTAAATGGAAAATAAAGTGGTGGAATCACTCTTATCTCTAAACAAATGGGATCTCTGATCACCTTCCAAAACAAGTGTCTGCTTTCATTAAATATGAATCATTTTACCATGCACCTCTCTATTTCCCACAGTCCAACATACTTACATCACAGTCCAAAAATAAGATGATTATCTATTATCTTAAGTTTAATACTACACATTGTGCTTCCTCTGGGAGTGTGACACCTAACGTAACCTTGTGTATTCACCATCTTAATGTACAATACCATGCCAGGCATTTTTTAGACTTGTAGTCATCATGCACTACCATCAAGAGGGACTCTGATCGTCCCAAATTCCTTGTACCGTGGGACAATGAGCCCAAACATACAGCCACAGTTATAAAAAGTGAAGAACAAGGAGTCCTGCTACAGATGCTATGATCCCCACAGAGCTCTGATCTCAACATCATGGAGCCAGTCTGGGATTGCACAAAGAGACAAGAGATTCTGAGAACCTGAATTCATAAAAGAACTGAGGGAAATTCTCAAAGATGTGCGCAAACTCTTACATTCCAAGTATTCCTGTGCTTGAAAGTAACGTTTCAACAACACTGGATCCATTTGAGTTCTATACCAAAAAAGCAACAACATTTATCCTACTTTGAAAAGAAAATATTTAAGAATTCAAAAGCAACTTAACTTAATACAGCTGTGAGACATGCTCCCCTGGTAAAACAAAGGCTCACACAGGTAGAAATCCAGTCTGCATGATGGATTCTTTTCAAAGTTAGAAGAAAATAAGATTTGAAAAATAAACACCAACTAAACTAATGTCAGAGCAACATGTAAACAGCGCACAGACACACAGTCTCTGTATCTCTACTCATAAAATCAAACCCTTCTGAAACCCTACACCAAAATCTGACGTGCATCTCCCAAGAAATCAAAGAAGGGCCTACAGCTATAGTGACCGGCCTGTTCAGTCCTGGTGATTCTGCTTGTGCATTTCCAACTTTCTCTTCTCAGTTTTCATCAGTGAGAGACTGACTAACGTCATCTCAATATGAGAAAAAAAAAAGATCAATAGATGGACTCACAAATCCAATTCAATTCAACTTATATTGTGCCAAATCACAACAGTCACCTCAAGGCAGTTTATATTGTAAGGTAAAGACACTACAATAATACAGAGCAAACCCCAACAGTCAGATGATCTCCAACAAGTACTTGGCAACAGTGGGAAGCTCTTGCTATCAGTTTACACCGCATAGAAAACATGGAAGATGACTACAAGGTAATCAACACATACAGTAACACAGCAGCACGAGCATGAATGCGGGCAATGATGTCGGCCTCTTGCATTGGTTATGTCGTAGGCTCTACACAGATTCCCAGCAAAAATCTAAATTCAAAGCAACCTCCGTGAAGCCCACATTAAAAAGCAAATTCTTTTGCTTAGGTGGTTTCAATCATGGGGAGACGCAGCGGTGTGGTGGTTAGCGCCGTCTCCCTGGGTGCTCCCCACAGTCCACAGACATGCATGGGGTTAGATTAACTGGTGCAACTGACTATAGGAAGGTAAGCATGAATGGTCTACGTGTTGGCTCTGAAACAGATGTTGAGGGTGTTGTGATATTTTGATACCATGGTAGCATTTACAGGATATTGCTTTGTAGTGAAAACTGTTACTCAATAAGGCCCATCTAATAGTTGTTTTTCTCTTTCTCTGTGACCCAAGAATTAATGTGTAAGACTCACAGGCTGGTACCCCAAGGTCGAAAACACCACAGAGATGAGACCACTTCCTTACTCCCATCCTCCCTTCCTTATCTCTTAGAAAAAGGCTCGTTAAAGGCTAGGTGGTTTGTTTCAGAATTCACTAATGAAAGAACTCTGTATTTTATGTCTAGGAGTGTATTTTGCTGGGATGATCATAAATTATAGCTGAACTGATAAACTACACACAGGATACTTCTTTGCTCAGAAGGCAGGAAGACGTTTCCTTATTTAGTCTGTACCGGTTTGAACTGGGAAAGCTGACACACGAACCTTTTTTTCCTCTATATAAACTGCTGTGTATCAAATAAACCTTTGAGTCGATTTGGGAAGACAACCTGAAGCAGTCTGTGTTTCCTTGTTCTCCCAAGCTGCTCCCGGCGCTGTAACTAACCCAGCTGAACGGCATACCTGAGTGTTACTTTAAATAATTAGGAATCTTAGAAGGAAAGGACAGAACTCTGCTTATCGCTCACGCCACGGAGGAAACCCGGGACGGCAATTTCCTTCAATTTTGGTGTCAGAAGTGGGATGGCTGACAGAAGGTAAATACACGTCTTTCATATTTATATAAAGACCGTATTATACCTCTCTCAGTGATCGATCCATAAAAAAAACGGGATATGCTGACGAAGTTTCACTTAGTGATCCAGAGAGATACACTGACGACTTCCTCAGTCCCCGAATAAAGTAAATTAACCCTTGTGTGGTGTTGGTGGACCCGCTAGAGTTGTGGCTTTCCAAATTAACACTATCAAACAATTTTATGTTAAATTACTATGAATTAATGTGCTTCTCGTTTTTCTTTTATATAAAATGTTATAAATAAATCAGTTATAATCAAGTGGAAAGACACAACACATTTATACGTAAAAAATAATAATAATAATAATAATTAATTGTTTAATTTTTCTTTTAAAAAAAAAAAAAAAAAAAAAACACGGGTCTCAAGGGTTAAAAGCAGTAAATTACAAGCAGAAAGACACAGGGAGTTGCCTGTTGTTAAGCGAGAAGTTGCTCGTTAAGTGAGAGTTGCTCACCCAAACAAAATTGCTAGCAATAAATTTAAAGTGACCTCAGCTGTGCCGCAGCGAAAATACTAACCTAAATCCTCCTAGCGTGTAAACCCCTCTGGAAATCACTGAACATGGGTCAGAATAATTCAAAGACCACAGACAGGTCCGATAAAAAATCTAAAGTACCTGTAAAACCAAAAATTAATAAAATACAAAATAAAGTCTCAAATAACGGCTCAGTACAACTCCCATTTCCGGTTACGTGTAACCTACGTCCGCGAATCGGTGAAGACGTCCATGATCACGTATCCAGAACATGCGGAAGTGCTTATGTGACTGACTTTGTTTACAACTTACGGACTGTAAGTACAACGCATTCTAATTTATTTCCGGAGCCCTATCCCGAACGATTATCGCCAGAAAACAGGTCAGTAAAACTGAAGGCCAGTGCAGATACTACCACGAAAGCTAAAAGTGTTAAGATAAAGTTGAATTTTGATGTAGAAGGCTCAGAGGAAAGTGAGAAACTAATGTATGCAGGATTACCCGCTCCAGCACAGCAAGGAAGTTTCAGAGGACGGAAAGATAAAAGTAGAGATGTGTGTTTTTGCTGTGGAATGGTAGGACACTGGTCCAGAGAATGTCGCTTTGCAGCCACCAACAGGGCACACGCGCCTCGACCACAGAACGCAGTACAAGTTCCTGCCACTAGGCGTCAGCGGAGCTCTTCCAGACAAGGTAACTGGCAACAAAGGGAAGCATGCAATAATGGCCCCACAGGTGCAAATTCAGCTCAGTTTTCCAGCAGCCGCAGACACCCAAAGCAAAAATGAATTTGTGTATTTAATTTAACATAAAGGGTGAAATGTTTGCTGACACTGATAACAGCTTATGTTTTCTCTGCCCTATGTACCGACATGATGGAGAAGGAACATCCTCTGTGTCAGCTGGACCCTCAGCAGAGAATGAACTCAACATCCTTTTTGTCCGGTACTCTATGTCACACACTGTGCCAAAAAAAACGTGTACAGACGCCACTAACAGGTAATCCCATGACTGGGAGCCACACTTTTGTTTCTCTCACACTGTTCAACAACATGATAACTGCTCACACAAGTGAAGGTCAAACAGTGATTTTGTTACATAACTCAGACATAGGTTACGAAATATGTCGACACATAGATCTAACCTATCCTATCCACTGTACTATTTCTGCAGTTACATTGCCAGCTGAATACCAGAATATGACATTATGGTCTAAAAGTGAGAATGATATAGGATTTATTGACTGCATACCTTATCACGCACAGCTAAAAAAAAAAAAAAAAAAAAAAAAAAAAAAAACAACAAGCCAGTATATGTCAAGCAATGTCCCCTTTCCACGGAAAAAGCCGCAGCTCTAGATGTCATCATAGGAGATTTATTGACTACAGGAGTAATAAAGCCCACACTCCTGTCAATCCTGTGCCAAAGCCTAACAAACCTGGCGTATGGCGTTTCATACAAGACTTAAGGCAAATTAATGCAGTCAACATTCCTCTGCCACCTCTCGTTTCAGATGTTCACAGCATATTGACATGCATTGCATACACACTTTACCGTGGTGGATTTATGCTCCGCTCCTTTTTCTCATGAAGACACACAGCCGTTATTTGTATTCACACATAGAAATAAGCAGTACACTTGGACTCGTTTGCCCCAAGGCATGATAGACGGCTCTGCTGCTTTCTCAATGGTGCTGCACTCCTCCAGGGCTGCACCCTGATCCACATGTGGATGACCTCCTCCTCTGTGCTGAAAGTGAAAAACTATGTCAAACTGCTACACACATGCTTCTCCAGCACCTCCAAAAGACTGGCCACAAAGCATCAGCAAAGAAAATGCAGTACTGTCAGACTTCTGTTCAATATTTGGGATTCACACTGTCTCACGGAAAACGTTCCATGACTGCAGACAGGGTCAAAGCTGTGACCTCCGTCCCTCGGCCCACTACACAGAAGGAAATGTTGTCCTTCCTGGGCATGGTGAACTATTGCAGACAGTGGATACCAGACTGTTCTTTTCATGACCACATTCTGCGTGACTGTTGTAAAAAAGACAAGCCTCCTTGAATACTGTGGTCCACAGAAATGACTGCCTCTTTCAATGCATTACAGGGAGTGCTGACCTCCGCCACTCAAAGGTGCTGCCTGAATTGTTCAGGAATGCCGGCCTGCCTGAGGGCAGTAGCAGCTTGCTCTATCATGATAAGGGACTGCGAGAAGCTTACACTCTCACATGACACTATTCTACACACCAATCACCAGGTCACGACCATTCTAGCAAACATAACTACACAACATATGCAAATCTCACTATAAAAGCGAGCAGCACACCTGATTCGCCAGCACATTTATTGATCCTATGCTGTGTTCTTCTGACCGACAGGATGGCTCAGACAGGCTTGACGATCATGACTGCATGACATGTATACAGGAATCCACAGCACCACGTCCAGATTTAGAGCAAACACCTATCCCAGACTCAGCCACGGTTTATGTGGACGGGTCCTGTTCAAGGCCAAATGACAACTCATTTCTTTGTGGCTATTCAGTGGTAACAGTGCCTGACATCATACTAGAGGCTCACTCATTACCATTTCACTCAGCACAAAAAGCAGAGCTCATGGCTTTAATACGCGCCTGTGAGCTCCATTTGGATAAGCGTGTGACAATTTACACAGACAGCCGCTATGCATTTGGCGTTGTGCATGACTTTGGCACATTGTGGAGACAGAGAGGATTTAGATCTGCTGATGGAAAATAAATTGCTAAATTGTGATTTTGTTCAAAGACTTTTTCAGGCTATACAGCTACCATCGGCCGTTGCAGTTGTAAAAACGAAAGGACACAGTACAGCTGACACAGACGAAGCAACAGGTAATGCTTTAGCAGACGTGACAGCCAAGGCTGCAGCTGCATCACAGCTCCCACCTCCGCAGGAAGTATTATCTGTGCCCCTACAGCTGCCACTTGTTACACTCCCAGACTATTTAGAAACAAATGTTGATTTAAAATTTATACAAGAGCAAGCCTCTGCATGTGATTACACCTATTGGGAGAATAATGACTGTACCTTAGATGACAGAGATGGCCTATACAAAATCTTAAGGGTTTGATTGCCCTCCCATATTCCCTGATGCCAGTCCTTGCCCGACATTTTCACTGTGTGAGTCATGTCGGACAAAGAGGGGTAATAGGGGCAATAAAATCAAGATTTGTAATTGAGAAAACATCACATGCAGTAAAAAGCATATTAGCAACCTGTCTAACATGTGCACGAACTAATGTAGGTAGCTCAAAAGCAAAACATCAGCATTTACCACAACTAGATTTTCCATTTCATACATTACAAATTGATTTTACACATATGCCAGCACAAGGAAGCATCAAGTACTTACTGGTAATAGTGGATCAATTTAGTAAATGAGTAGAAGCTTATCCAACCTCAAAAGAAACTGCAGAAGTAGTCTGTCAAAAGTTGAGCAATGAAATAATACCCAGATTCGGAATACCTCACCAGATTAACAGTGATAGAGGATCTTCATTCACATTAGAAGTAATTCAAAAGTGTGCTAAAACTTTAATGACCTGGGTCAAATTACTTCCTCAAGTCCTCTGTGAGATTAGAATGACTCCATCTGCAGTAACCAAATTATCTCCATTTGAAATAAGACTATTTCCAACACCATGGTCAGCTTCCAGAGGGGCACCGCTAGTAGAAGGTGATGTATATTGCATTGTCCACTGATGTTCACAACCTGGTAGAAAAACTGAATGATAACTATCAGAAAGTTTGTCTCTCTCAGCCTTTCCCCTCCACAGTTCCACCAGTGGAGACAAGGAGATGCATGTTGGAGAAGCCACTAAAACCAAGGACACTCTGGGAGGCCGCGCGTGTTCCAGCCCCAGACTGTACTGGCAGTGACGAAGAACCAGCATCCTCACAGACGGACAACCTCAGTGGATTCATGCCAGCAGGGTTAAGACCAGCCCAATCGGACCATCTCAGGCGTCGGATCAAGCAGACGACATCTCCGGCGAGCCAGCGCCCGGAACTAGAGCAAATAAACACACACGGGTAGATGACATCTCAGGCGAGCCAGCGCCCGGATCCAATGTACATACACACACGCAATCACTGATTAACACACAACGTCTGAAAGAACAACAACAAGGTACTCAAACATCCAGCAGGAACAGAAAGCCAAAAGTACCACATGATGTCTAACCTGATAAAGCCAGACTCATTCCATCCTGATAATGGAGAAAATGAAATGCCCATTGTCATCATACGACGCTTATTCTGTGTCTCTCGAACCTGGGACCAGGCCAGGAGACAACTGAAGAACTGTTTTTCTTATATATTTTCTTATATATTTAGGTTATTTATCATACTTATCGCATTAACCTTAGGATTTTTCTTTGCTATTTTGTATTGTAAACTGCAACCATGTTCACATTTCTGCAGGTTATATTTTGCTGACTATACCTCATGCTCCATTTTGCAAGACACCTACTTAATGCACTCCTCACGTTCCCTAAAATCAGTAAATAGCAACATAGACGCCACTAATAAACCATTTTATGCACCCTCTAGAACAGGAGCTAACGCCTGGTATGAAAATGCCAGAACAGCCGCTCGTGATTTAGGAAACAGTAACTGTTATGTCTGTTCAAAGGCTAATCCAGAACAGGTAATAGTAGGATACCCCATATCCGGTTTCCCCCTCACTGAGGGACTAGAGAAAATCGGCGGAGATAATGCTCTCTTTAAAGACACTTTACAGTTGACTCTGAGCCCTCTCGACTGCCTACTTAGACACACACACACACCAACTAACCCTGAGACTCCATTGGGCGAATTATTGAAGTTATCTAATGACACCGCAGGGACCTGCGCCCCAATGAAACGCCCTAAGAATAGGTTAAAGCCCTCACTGCCCTTAGGACAGATCCCTCTCCATTTTAATACTAGTATGATATGTCTGCGCAGACTAAAGTTAACTGGCCCAGACACACACATAGATTATACAAAGGATAACTATACATTCTTCTCTGACTCCCCAGGTGCACGCTGTAATGAGACATGGCTAGCTGTCTCTATGGCTGAAGTTTTATCATATCTGGAGGAACACACACACAGTTCAAGTTCGAGCAGAGACTCGATCATTGTTCCCCCAGACGGTGTCTTAAATGATACTGACTGGGGGGAGTTAGTTAAATCACACATGGTCACGCGCCTGACCAGACCAATCCCACATGCTTATTGGTTGTGCAATAATACCCTTAGATTAGCTTTACCTGTTAATTGGACCGGTACCTGTGGTCTAGTGACCGTTGATGTATGCTGTACTTTCATTCCCAATAATACCGCTCCTAACGGTTCATTCACACAAGCTATGAATAGACTTGAAGCATTGAAGATAGAACTAATTGCCAATACAGGCCACGGTCAGTGGCTACATAAGTGGCTGCAGGACACGTTTGGAAGATGGAAGGAACTAATTGTAGCCTTTGTAACCGTTGCAGCATGTTTTTGATGATTATTGTCTGTTGTGTGGTACCCTGTGTACGTTCAATGATAACCCGTATAGCTACTAGTACAGCTACTTCAATGTATTTGCAATTGGCACAAATTGACCCAGATTATGTGTCAGATGTCATCAATGATGATCCTGATGTATGTATTGAGCATTAGATTGTAAATTACTCGATTGTCTAAGAAAAGAATGACGTTTTCTTCTCTTTCTTTTCTTCTTTTTAAAATTTTGATATTAAGCTTCCTCAAAGGACTAGTTACATTTATGATTTGTTTCACATTTATGATTTGTCTTTATATTATGTTATTACATTCTGTCTTTATACTATGTTATCATTTCATGATAAAAGGAGAGAACTGTTGTGATATTTTGATACCATGGTAGCATTTACAGGATATTGCTTTGTAGTGAAAACTGTTACTCAATAAGGCCCATCTAATAGTTGTTTTTCTCTTTCTCTGTGACCCAAGAATTAATGTGTAAGACTCACAGGCTGGTACCCCAAGGTCGAAAACACCACAGAGATGAGACCACTTCCTTACTCCCATCCTCCCTTCCTTATCTCTTAGAAAAAGGCTCGTTAAAGGCTAGGTGGTTTGTTTCAGAATTCACTAATGAAAGAACTCTGTATTTTATGTCTAGGAGTGTATTTTGCTGGGATGATCATAAATTATAGCTGAACTGATAAACTACACACAGGATACTTCTTTGCTCAGAAGGCAGGAAGACGTTTCCTTATTTAGTCTGTACCGGTTTGAACTGGGAAAGCTGACACACGAACCTTTTTTTCCTCTATATAAACTGCTGTGTATCAAATAAACCTTTGAGTCGATTTGGGAAGACAACCTGAAGCAGTCTGTGTTTCCTTGTTCTCCCAAGCTGCTCCCGGCGCTGTAACTAACCCAGCTGAACGGCATACCTGAGTGTTACTTTAAATAATTAGGAATCTTAGAAGGAAAGGACAGAACTCTGCTTATCGCTCACGCCACGGAGGAAACCCGGGACGGCAATTTCCTTCAGAGGGTGTACACTGGCACAGCGCCCTGTGACATGGACATGGATGGGCTCCAGCCCCACCGCGACCCTGAACTGAATAAATGAACAAAAAAATGGATGGAGGGTTTCAATAACAAATAAAAGGCACTTCCTTCATTACCAGCAAACTGGCAGATTTCAGTGAGTCCAACTTCCTCCTGACAGGACGCTCATTCACAGCAGCTTACGAGCTGTTCTGTTTGATTTGTCATTCCCTGTGTTGAGATTTACTTCCAGCCTCTTAACCGAGAATTTCATTTGGCCTCTCACGGATGGGCTTCTGTGCCTCAGCCCCTGTGTGATCTCATATAAGGTCACACAGGTGTATTTCTATCCTACAAATCTAGCCTACTGAAGCCTTAGAATTAGACAAGTAGTGCAACTTAGATGTTAAAACCACAACAATGACGCGATGTCCCAGTTTCAAACTTTTACCAGTTGCTGTGGTTTCAGTGTGCAGTCTGAAAAGTGAACCACAGATTAAAAAGCACAGGCCGAATTCCACAGTTAGAATGAAACTCGTGTGAGCCACAACGTGTTTATGTTCCAGCGCGCTCAGTGAAACATGTTAAGCTCCTGCATAATAACTAGAATAACGCACTGTCAGCATTTGCAAGTTGCATGCTTTGTAGTATTAATAGATGCTGGTGCAGAGACTTTCAGTGCCTGATGCTGAAAATGATTGGAGATAATGGCAACGCCCAACACAGGAAGCATACAGTGGTTATAAGAACAATGAAAGAGCGACAGAGACACTCAAAGAATCCTGAACAAAAGTGTTTAAATGTAAACTTAGACACACTGAAGTCTTACAGTGTGTTGAATTAATGTGGAACCTAAGCTGCAGTGAGTGATTTCATTGTTTGAATTTATACCCGTCTGTGGAACTGTGAAACTGAGAGGTTGACAGAGGATCAAATAAATCTCACACAAAACAGTGACTGAAACACAGACACGGAGAGAATTGATTGAGTCTATACGCATAGTGTCAGAGCTTTGAAAATGACAATGAACACTAGCTGCTCTTTTGGTAATGATCAAGCTAGATTCTATTACAGCTCATTACATTTTGCTTAACTGAGGCATTATCAATATACTGTGTTTATTCTAAGGAGCTTAGAAAGAAAAGCGTCTTGACTTCTTTAAGCTGCTTGAAAGAGTTTCAAGTTTCACGAGTTTCAAGCAACTTAAAGAAATTCAGACGCTTTTCTTTCTAAGCTCCTTAGACTACGATGACCTGGATGACAGAGAACCTTCACAGGTACTGTGTTTAGACTCCGTATTACCAACAAACAGCTCTACTGCACTTACTGAGGTGTAGTTGCCATTCTGGGAAAGTGTGTGCCCAACCACAGTTTATATTCAAGCAATCTAATTAAAAATATGTCCTGCCCCCGTCAATCAACAGCTAACTGCACAGGTGCTTTTTATACCTCAGATTGTTGCTGTTATGGCTCTGTACTCTGTCCTTTTATGCAGAACATCTTGTCTTTAAAGCAGCTTGTGGATAATTATTCAAGACCGTTTGCATTTTGATTCAGACTTGATCTGAAACTGTGCATGTGCAAACCCTTGATGGAGGTATGACTCAGAAAGGAGAGAGCATAAGTGCCGTAAATTGCCTCTGTGAGCTGTTTGAGACTCTGCTGCAGCTCCAGCTGCTGCCTGTGTGGATGAGTGGACCAAACACTTGTCCCTTTTACCTCCTGCACTCCCCTGAAGAGACGCGGCACCATGTTTCAAATTCCTCTGCACTGAAAACTGAGATGTCTTCAGACAGAGGTTAAGAATAATCATATTCTGGAAAAAAAAGAAGAAGGTATAAATGTTAATCACTCCAGTTACTTTAAGTCAGAAAACTCCCACAGCCTGTTTGTTCAGTTCTGGAGGAGTGTGCACAATATTGACTTGTTTACTCCTTGTGCGCTTGCGTTTGTGTGTGTGAGTTGTCTTTTAATTACAAACACGCCTGAAGGACTCCATCTGTAATAATTATCGTTCATTAACACTGAAATGAGGATTTTGTTTGTTTCTTCGGGAGCTGCTGTGGATTAACAGCATTATTCAGACAACAGCCAGATTAGACACAGAGACAGGGAAGCGTGCAAAGTGGGAAGGGGCTATTTTTAATGTGTAATCCGACGTGTAATCCCTCCCATCCTCATGTATACCACCTAATTAAAATAGCTTTTTTGATATCCAATCAGTCCTGCACCCTGAAGAATAAGCAGGAAAGAGAGTGACGAAAGAAACAGGAGTAAAAACAGACATTTACTGAGCACCAAACAAAGGAGTCAACAAAACCAAAGAGCTCACTCCCACTCGTGTACTCGCTTTGGATGCTAAGATGAATCCAACGTAACGCTCATGCAATCTTCTGCAATCTACAATCTTACAGTCTGACTGTAGGTCAATCTGTGTGTGTGTGAACAAAGGACGCCTTAAGAGAGTGGCCAGAGAGTCCACAGACAGTTCAGTGGCCGTCAAGTTAGATTAGGCTGTTCTCAAAAATGATTTGTATTCACATTTGTCTTTACACAACTTGTGGATTTTTCCAAAGCTGCATGCTGGCAGAGCTGGAAACAGCCATGTTGTGTGCAGGTGGAATAATGATGTTAAGAATTAATGGCAGAGTGTGGGTGTTCCTGATAGCATGGTCCAGATGTACACCCACTTTCTTAACTGTTTTGCCAATTCAGGGTCGGAGGGGAGCTGGAGCCTGTCCCAGCTGTCAGTGGGCACAGTGTAAAATAAAGTTTCTTCATTTCACCTTCAAGCAAATGATGCTTTTAGAGCTAAAATAAGTACTAAATAATTGACTATCACATTAAAAACAATGTGTCTATAGGGACTGTTTGGTTAATCATCTACAAATTTTGCTCACTAGAAAGCATCACTGGGGTGATGCTGGGCCTCAAGGACCAGCCTGCAGGACACTGGTCCTTGAGGCCTGGAGTTGGACACCCCGGCCATAAGCCAATCAATCAATCGCCACTGATTCCCATTTAACACTTTGAGGCTTTAAAATGTCAAAGCCAGTGGGTGATGTCATGAGTGTACTTTGGTTGGTGAGTAATAGGTTAATCAAACATACATTATAGATAAAGTTAATTACTTGGCTTCTCATGTGCTTTTGTTACTGAATGCACTTAATACAGTGAAAAGCTTTTACCTCACTTTGCTGTAATAGGACCTGCTGTTTTCTGAACTGCAACATCACTTTTTAAAAGCAGCGCATTTTGTCAATACCTTTTAAGAAAAGCACATGATTTGGCTCAGGAAGATTGTACTTGTTATAGTCTTAGCAGGAATCAGGTAATAGCAGCATTTGGGAACAGCAGAGGTATTTGCTATGTGCTGGTAACCTTTACACCAGTGGGAAAAAAGTAGCTTTCAAGTGCACTCACACCTCAGCTTTGAGAAATGTTTATTCGAGCATTGAACTTCACTTCCTCACTCCTACTTCCTCTGTAAAACAAATGTCCCTACATAGTCTATCTACAGCACCATGTTTAATCACTCATATTCAATCAGTCACTCACCTATCTGGTGTTTAATCAAGGTGTAATTGCCTCTGACGCTTAATAGCACCTCAGCTCCTTAAATCTTGATTAAAGCTTTTGTCTCTGTGGTAATGTCCATTTTTCCACGCACATCTTCTATCTTAATAAGTAGTAATGCTGAATTATGATGTGATTATTGAGTACAGTTTTTATTATGTGGTACTGGTAATTGGCCAAATCAGTTTTCGCTGGCCTCCCAGGGAGCTCCCTGTGAGCTTGTAATCATCCCAGCTTGGCTTTGGCATCACCAATCAAAGTGGCAAACTCCCTGCTTTGTTCTTAGCTGAGGGTAACCCACTTCTGTCAGAGACAGCACACACAGAAACACAGACACACAGCGACACACAAACTCAGAGCCTTTTCTCCTCTTCACTGAGAGAATTTGACCGAAGCCCCCAATGTTAATATGGAAGAAAAAATTTACCAAAAACTAAAACATTTTAACTGCTTTCCAACAAGAGTAAAGGCCTGTCCAAATATGAAGAAATCTGCTTGTTGCCCATTGCACTGACACTAACATTCCAGGCTCTGTTGGAAAGACATGCTCTTGTATATTTCACACCCTGACATGTGTCAGCCCACAGTATCCTTTACGGTCGGCTTCTTCTTTGCATGATAGATCTTTAACCCATCGCGCAAATCTGTGGATGGCACGGTGAACTGCATTCGCAGACAGTGATTTCTAGAAGTGTTACTGAGCCTGTGTAATGATATATGACAGAATGAGCTCTGTTTTTGTTCACTGTTTCCTGAAAGCTTAAACATCAGAGGCATCCAATACTGATTTTCAGCCTTGTCCCTTGCACACAGCCATTTCTCCAGATTCTCAGAATCTTTTAATGGAATTTTGTACTCTAGATAATGACACCAAAATCTTCACAATATTATGTTGAGGACCATTATTCTAAAATATCTGGAATAATTTGTAGATGCAGATGAACCTCTGCTCTTTTTATACCCAGTCACATTACTGACCTGTTGCCAATTAACGTAACTATTTACAAAATGTTCTTTCAGCTCTTTAATGTAATACTGCTTTTCCAGCTCTTTGCTGCTTCTAGTCCCACGTTTTGAAGACATCTTCATTTTCTCAGTTTAAACATTTGATATGTTTTCTTTGTTCTACTGTGAATAAAACATGAGAGACTAGCAAGTCAACCTTTTTTGGAATTTTGATTGAAAAATCAGTAGTGCTCAGTGAGAGATGAGAGAAGCAGACAAAGCTGCATCCCAGTGAGCTGCTGTGAATATGCAAAGAGATGCGTGCAGGGCTGAAAGGATGTGTGAACTGAAACACTCTCACTTGAACACTAAACATACTAATCTTCAGGCCAGACAGGGTCATTATCGCTGATGTATTAAATTAGAGCTCTCGCTTGGCTACATTAACATATGAGAAAAGTATTAGTACAAGAGAGGCCAATCACGTATGCAAATTCAAAGCAAGGGGGAAAAAATCTGCTAAGGAAACGGAAAAAGGTAGAGCCGCTTATCAATTTATGACTAGGTGTCAGTTTAACATGAATGATTAAAGCGAGGGGGCTCTGGTAAAAGTCTGCTTTTGATGATGAGGGGGCAAATGCAGGAGAGGATTAATGGAAGAAGTTTCTGATTGTTCAGACTGAACTCTCACTGACTGCTCTCAGGCTGCTTTGAGTCTTTTTCTACTTTTTCACTTCCATTGTAAATATTCTTATACAACAGTGTTATCTTGCTGTTTTCTCACGAGATCAAAAAGTCTGCTATTGTACCTTTAAATAAAATAAATGCACCCGATTTTAAATTGGGGACCACTCCTTCAAGGCTTTTTTGTCTTGCAGTTTTCAGCACTAAAGCTACACTGACACTGATATATATATATATATATATATATATATATATATATATATATATATATATATATATATATATATATATATATATATATATATGACCAACAATATTTTCACGGCCTTTAAGGTGTCGCGGATAAATACAACAAAATAAAACCAGTACCAAAAAAAGAAGACGAGCTACTGTAACTCACATTGCTGAAAAAGTTCGCGCTGGCTTGAATAGACAGTGCATCACAGTTTGCTGCCTATTGAGCTTCATAGTCTCAGACCATTCAGGGTGCCTATGCTGACCTCTGTCCACCACTGGAGCATGGAGCACTGGAAGACGGTGGCCTCGTCTGATGAATCAGGTTTTTCTTTGACAACACGTGGCTGGCCGGTGTAATGATAGTTGCTATTGTTGAAGCTACCCACAGGGGGCGCTCTGGAATCAATAAGATATACAGAGTAGAAGAAGAAGTTATCGTGGTAGAAAGAATAATAAACAGCTAGCTGAAGCTAGCACCAGGAGCAATTCTTGATGTTTTATTCATAGAGGAATAAGAACATTACATGGTACCAGGAGACGGGTTAAGAATAAGAAGCAACGCAACAAGATGGATGCAATAAAACCGCCAAGTCCGTTGAAACTGACTGGAAGCGTGGATGCAAGTTGGAGGACTTTCAAACAGCAGTTCAAACTGTATATTGCAGCTGTCGGAGTGGATCGACGGGCAGATGAAAGGAAAATAGCCATGCTGCTCACCATCGCCGGCACAGAAGCAATAGAGGTCTTCAACACTTTTGTGTTTGCTCAGCCCGAGGACAAAGATAACTTTGATGAAGTCATGAAGAAATTTGACGAGCACTGTCTGTCAAAGAAAAATGAAACATACGAGAGATACGTCTTTCGCTCACGCTTACAGCATCAGGGTGAGTCATTTGATACTTTTCTCACAGACCTCAAGATCAAAGCTCAGTCCTGCAATTTTGGTGATCTCAGAGACTCTATGATACGAGATCAAATAGTGTTTGGAACTAATGAGAAGAAGCTCCGACAGAAACTGTTGAGAGAAACAGAATTAACGCTGGAAAGTGCTATAAAGATAAGTCAAGCCAGTGAGCTAGCACGACAACATGTACTGATGTTTAGAGAACCTGTTCAAGGAGCAGCGCAACAAGAAAATGAGGCAGTGAACGCAGTGTCGATTAAAAGAAAGCCATGGAGTAAATTCAAAAACAACGACAACAAAAACAAAACGTGTGACAATGAAATGTTCACTTGCAAGAGATGCGGAGAGAAACACAGACCAAAACAATGTCCCGCATATGGAAAAAAATGTGCAAAATGTAAAGGACAAAACCATTATGCAAAAATGTGTCTCTCCAAAAACAAGGGACAAAAAGTACACACTGTGCAGGAAGACACAGATGACAGTGATGATCTAAGTGAAACATTTTTCATTAAGATGGTGTCACATGAAGAAGATGTCAATGCACAGTCTTCAAGACATAACACTGGCCAAAGTGTTAGTTCAGTCACAGATGATAAATGGACTGCTCCACTGTTAGTCAATGGGACATTGGTAACATTTAAAATTGACACAGGGGCCAAAGCTAACTTGATCAATGAGAAGGATTTCAAGGCACTGACTGAGAAGCCTAGAAGATTTACAGAGAAAGTCACGCCGCTGAGGGCCTACAATAACCAGCCAATACAAACAAAAGGAGGATGCAGACTTAAAGTGACAGCAAAAGGCAAACAGCATAAAATTTTGTTCACCATCGTACCTGATGGACACGAGTCACTTTTAGGAGATAAAACATCTGAGGATTTGGGACTAGTAAAGAGGATCTATCAGATTAATACTGACACCATGAAAGAAGCCAAACAAGGCAAAAGACAGGAACACCAAGGGCATGAAGGAAGTTCAGACATTATCAGTAAATTTCCTTCAGTCTTCAAAGGACATGGAACATTGCCTTACACCTACCGCAATCCATGCCCCAAGGAGAGTGCCTGCTCCATTACGGACAAGTTTGAAAAAAGAGCTTGAAAGAATGACTCAAATGGGTGTCATTGAACGAGTGGAAGAGCCCACAGACTGGGTGAACTCTATCACTTGTGTCAAGAAAAAGAATACAGGTGCCTTAAGAGTCTGCCTTGATCCCAAAGATCTAAATGAAAATATTAAAAGAGAGCATTATCAGATCCCTAAGAGAGAGGAAATAATGAGTGAAATGGCAGGAGCTAAGTTTTTTAGCAAACTGGATGCATCACATGGATTTTGGCAGCTGAGGCTAGACCCAGAAAGCAGCAGGTACACTACCTTTAACACGCCATTTGGGCGTTACTGTTTCCTGAGGCTCCCATTTGGAATTAAATCAGCACCAGAGATCTTCCACAGGGCAATGGAGTCCCTGATCGAAGGGCTGGAAGGCACCAGAGTCTACATAGATGACCTCGTAGTCTGGGGAAATACAAGGCAACAACATGATGAAAGGCTGGAGAAACTTTTGTGGAGAGTTAACAAGAATGGACTTAAACTGAATAGAGACAAGTGCCTCTTTGGTGTTTCAGAGATGACCTTCCTGGGAGATAAGGTTACAAGTGAAGGGGTGGAACCTGATCAGTCAAAGGTACAAGCCATATTGGATATGCCAGCACCCACTGACAAAAAAGGTGTCTTGCGAGCAATGGGGATGATCAACTTTCTGGGTAAGTTCATTCCTAATCTTACCTCCAAGACAGCATGCCTAAGGGAGCTGCTACAGCACAACACAGTGTTCGAGTGGACGGCCCGGCATGAGAAAGAGTGGAAAAAATTGAAGGAAACTGTAACTACAGAGCCGGTCTTGACATTCTTTGATCCATCAAAGCCAACAAAAATTTCAACAGATGCCTCAAAAGATGGCTTGGGAGCAGTTCTGCTCCAAAGGAACAAAGACAAGTGGCAACCTGTAGCATATGCGTCCAGATCAATGACAGAAACTGAACAACGCTATGCTCAAATTGAAAAAGAGACTTTGGGCTTAGTGTTTGGGTGTGGAAAATTTCACAGCTATGTATATGGATTACCAACCTTTACAGCAGAGACTGATCACAAACCTCTCATCTCGATCAGAAAAAAGAACCTCAACGACATGTCACCCAGAATTCAGCGCATGATGATGGTGTTGCAGCGCTATGATTTTGAGCTGATCTACACGCCTGGGAAATATATCGTACTTGCGGATGCTTTATCCCGAGCGCCAGCACCAAGTGGTGACAGGTTAGTCAGCGCTACAGCCGAGGAGGCTGAAACACATGTAAACATGGTAACTGCCTCACTCCCAGCATCAGATGTCATGTTGCAGCAAATTGTACAGGAGACGACAAAAGATCCAGTGCTGCAGAAAGTATCCCACCTTATACAGAATGGGTGGTCAAAAGGAGTCTGTCCAGGGTTCTACTCTGTGCGAGCTGATTTATGCATGGCTAATGGGCTGGTGCTGAGACAAAACCAGATTGTCATACCGCAATCCATGCGGAAAGACATGCTTCAGCGTATCCATGAAGGACATCTTGGAGTGGAGAAATGTAAAAGGAGAGCGAGAGAAGCAGTTTACTGGCCAGGCATCAACAGGGATATTGAGGAGATGATACAGAAATGTGAAACATGTCTCAAACATCACTACAAACAAACAAAAGAGCCAATGCTGGCAGCAGATCTACCCACTGCACCATGGCAAAAGGTAGGCACGGATTTATTTCATCTGGATGGCAAGGACTATGTTTTGGTGATTGACTACTATTCTAATTATCCAGAAGTGGCACAGCTTTCCAGTACATCAGCACAGTCAGTCATCACACACATGAAGGGCTTTTTTGCCAGACATGGAATTCCACAGTGTGTCATCAGTGACAATGGTCCACAATATGACTGTAGAGAATTTAGTGACTTTGCAAAACAATATGGATTTCAACATATCACCTCTAGTCCCTTGTATCCCCAAGCGAATGGACAGGCAGAAAAAGGAGTCCAAATAGTAAAGAGATTGTTCAAAAAAGCAAGAGACAGTAAGACCGACCCTTACCTTGCTCTGCTAAGCTACAGAGCTTCATCCCTGGAGTGTGGGGCATCACCTGCTGAGCTACTCATGCATCGCAAGCTCCGCACCACACTTCCACACATTTCCAAGGAAAATGACAATGCACATGACAACAAGCTGACCGACAAAAGGATGAAACTCAAGCACAGACAGAAAATGAACTATGACAAAACTGCAAGGCGTCTGGAACCTCTTCAGGAAAGAGATGTTGTGAGGATTGCGGGTCCAGATTTCTGGGACAAAAAAGCAACAGTTCTCAGCGAAGTAGGGCCCAGATCGTTTGCTGTTCAGACAGAGAATGGACAAGTGTTAAGAAGAAACCGGAGAAGTCTGTTAAAGACACAGGATGTTAAACATCAGGACACAGAGACTGGAACTGAACAACGAGGTGCTAACCCTGTTGAGCACCACAGTGAGCCTCCTTCAACTTCCCCAATGTCTGAGATACTGAGAAGGTCTACCAGACCTAAGAAACCTACAGAGAGGCTCATAGAACAAGTGTGAACTGTTGTGGTAAAGAATTGTTAAAAAATAATAATAATAAGTCACAAGTAAATAACAGATAATAATTCATTTAGAATAGTAATTGTTCACACTTAATTGAGACCTACTGAGTTATGTGTTACTGACTGTTCAAGTTGTCACAGGTGAAGCGTTCTAATGTGCTTGAGGGCTGTATGGGATTCATTTGGTTCATTCTGGAAGATGTAAGGTATACATTTGGATTTATTTTGTTTGACTTGTGCTACAACTTTTGGTTATAAAAAAAAAAAGAGAACACTACTGAATGTAGTTTGTTGCACAATTTATAACATGTTGAATGTTAGACAAGAATGTTCAGATGTTACCGAGTAACAGTTCTCTTTGGAATTGTGCTTATTATAACACCAACCTGTTTGGAAAGGGGATGTAATGATAGTTGCTATTGTTGAAGCTACCCACAGGGGGCGCTCTGGAATCAATAAGATATACAGAGTAGAAGAAGAAGTTATCGTGGTAGAAAGAATAATAAACAGCTAGCTGAAGCTAGCACCAGGAGCAATTCTTGATGTTTTATTCATAGAGGAATAATAACATTACAGCCGGGTGCATGTGCATTGCTTTCCTGGGGAACACATGGCACCAGAATGCACTATAGGACCCAGGCAAGCCGGCAGAGACAGTGTAATGGGCAAAGTTCTGACAGAAAAACCTTGGGTCCTGCCATCCATCTGGATGTTACTTTTGACATGGTATGTGAGAAAAAACAAGTTCGATCCATAAAGACCCCACCTCACCATTTTACAAGACATAAAGGATCTGTTGCTAACATCTTGGTGCAGATACCACAGCAAACCTTTAGGGGTCAGGGCTGTTTTGGCATTAAAAAGGACGACCAACATGATATTAGGCAGGTGATGATAATGTTATGCCTCATTGGGGTACATTTGGATGTCCCACCCTGACCATTCACATTTGTAATTTTACCAAAGAACTCACAAAAAAAGCAAATATTTGATTCTGTCCTAAAGTGACCCAAACATCATGTCTACAATCATCACTGTTAACATGACGTGAGCTTTGGGCTAACAACCGACACACCACACAGCTGTCTTCATTGGAACAATCTACAGGCTGCAAGTCCAAAAGTGGTGCATCACAACAGTCCTTTAATTAGCCACAAGAGGTCAACAGTAGGAGGAATATCATATTCTGCATTAAGAAATATTCCTGCATTAGTGTGCACTTTTTCTCCATCTGCAGTGTTTAGAAGAAAATGCTAAATCAATCAGCTTTTAATTGAAAGAACTTAACAAATAACACAATCTTAATAGATTTGATAAACTTTAAATTAAGACAAATTTTGACACATTTATCTCCTGCCTGGTTGTTCAGTTGTTTTAATTAGTAGAATTATCTTCACACATTTTTGTCTGCATCTTATCTCCAGCCTAATTTCCCCCCCAGGAGATCATTTCAGTTTTATCTAACTTAATTAGTGAAATATGCTTTTCCTGCTGGACTCAGCAGTGCATCAGAAGGAACTAACAGCTCAGCAGTAAAATCTGAACTCTGCAGATTATTACAAAGCTGCCCCGTCCTCCTCTAGTGCCATACCCGACCTGCTCTCCCCTTCTTCTTCTTAAACTGGACACACGTGATCATAGATATCCTTTAAACTTTAAACTTCATCCCTCTAAACATCAGTCGACATCTGTCTTGGTGCGAGACTTGGACCCTCAGTCTCAGGGGACAAAAAACCCCCATCTTATTAAAAAAAAACTAACCTGCCTTCTCTTTCTTCCCATCCTCTCCATCTTCTTCCATTTCATCCTCTCCGTCAGGTAAACTTTGTGCACAACCCTACTCTGTCCTTCCCTTTGGGATTGTTTTACTGGCAGAAACTGCATTTAGGCTACAAGGCGCCAGAACTATTGAATGAAACTAATACAAATGAAACAAGCCTCCTGACTTTGCATAGCCAAAATTCTCCATTAAAACTAAAACTAATGAATCTCTGCTATTTAAATTAGACCATGCAATGACTAATCCCACATAATCTCCACCGAATCCAATACTGATTATGTTTTTGTAAACAGGTTAGAAATGCTGAATGGAGTGAGTCGACCTGACCTGACTGCTCAATAAAGCAATTACTGTGGCACACCTGTTTGACTATCACACACCAATGCTGCTAAACCTTTAGTACTTGTTTGCATGTTGACATTCTGCTTATGAGACACTTTCATTATGGTGAAAGACATTTTAAATCTAATTTTGTTCCAGTGTATCTAGACACTTTGACCGGATTGGTGAAAAATCGAAATGACTGGTGGTTTTACAAAGAAATGATGAAATGAAATGATAAAAATGATGAGTCATCATTACTGGATCATAAGCAACCTTCTTTTATCTGACTCAGCAACACCGGAGTCTCAGGAGCGGTGGATGCTTTTTTTTTTTTTTACAAGGCTAAACTGTTAGAGGGAAACATCCAACTGATGTGCCACTTGTGTTCAGTGCTGTGTCCTCATATCCCATCACACTGATGCTCGAATTTGGTTTATGGAAAATAATTGTTTTGAGAAAGAAAGAACAAAAAAGCCCAGAAAACCTCATCTGGATATTCAATGTAGTTAAGTTAAGACAGGTTCAAATTGCTGGAACAAGAAAAAGACTAGTGCTGTCAGCGTTAATCTCGTTAAAATGACGTTAATGCCATAACTGCATTAATGTGGCAAATCTCCGTTAGCGAGTTGGCGCTGATCGACCCGTGTGTGGGGCTGCCCACACACGGGTCATCTTTGAGAAGATGAGACTGTGCATGCCCAGACATGCACAGATACGTCTACTAGATGGAGACATATAACACTAGATGTCTCTTGAAATACAGGTGACCTGCAACAATGTATCATGTGGAAGATTTCTCAAACTCTCCCACTGGCCTTACAATAATCTGCAGTGTAGGGTAACTGTGCTGCTAAAATTAATGTACCGAGACGTCCACTGTGATGGAAAATAAGCCAGAGAAATAGGAGACCTACAAACAGAGGGTAGACTACAGACTGCTTAGTTGTAGCCAGACATGTCTGTGTGCCTTCAGTCGCCTCCAGATCAAAGTCATCAGATCAATAATTCATTCAGTCATTTGCCACATCACAGTCTGTCTGACCCCACAGCTCCCGGTGAGAGTGTCTGAGTCACCAAAATATGAGTGTCGCCATGAAAGAAGCAGCAAGGGGGAAACGAGGCAGCAAGAAAATAATGGGGCTGTGGTTCCGGGTATTCGGTTACTCTCTGGCTTTATCTAATTCTCTTAGTTCAGGTTTGTGTGTTTTTGGTCCATTCTATTAAGAACTGTTGTAAATTCCCTTGGAGGTTGCATCAGGGACAGGATCCAGCCCAAAAATTCCAAATCAAACATGCATAGCCACCCACTGTGGTGACCAGCTTGTGACTTGGCAAAAAGTAGCTTCAGGTATCCCCAAGTATTCCACTGGAATCAATGACCCAGTCCAGAAAGGCAGCAGAACAACAGTACAAAGTGTACAGATAAGAATGTGTGTCCACTGAGCCTTTTGGCTATGCAGTAATGAGGCAGTTATTCAAAGGCTTGGGGGGGTTGAAACAAACTGTGCTTCTTGTGTGTTCAACATTATTTGGCAATCTGAGTTGGTTCTTAAAGGCATGGTGAGGGATACGATGTATCTAAATATGTCATACTTCCAGTCCTACTATGACACATCAAACACTAATATAGTTGAGATGTATCTAACTGAGAGCTAAAAGTGATCAAAGTTATCTCTTGTCTTTCCTTTCAGCCCCCACCTGGCTCAGTGGGAGTTGTTCTCTTTGAGGCTGATTCCATCTTCCACCTCCACTTTAAATTCAGCATGTGTACGCACTACATTTGTCAGCTCGCTTTTGTCAGCGCATAAGTGAAAAGACACAAAGGAAGCTTTAGAAGAAGGGAAGAAATGGGACAAGACAGACGGGCTGACAGGCAGATGCGGATGAGACGGGCCTTCAGCTGTGCTGCGATAAGTTTGCTCTTTTTATTTCTTTACATCTGGAGCTGCACATGTTCCAGATTATGTATCAGGCCAGGCTGCTGCTTAGCATGGCCTTTAGCTCTGCACCGTGGGAACATCAAAGACATCCAGATGTCAATGCACAGCAAGACTCGAGTCAGAACATGAGCATGGTTTTCGCTGAGGTCTCTACTGCCTTCAAATGGATATGCAGACGTGTGTAAATGCTGAGAGAGAAGCAAGAAAAATGCCTCCTCGAGGAAGCTGAAAAAGTTTGATAGTGAGTGGTAGGCGTCTGGTTCAAATCCTCTGACCCAGTGGGAGACCACTGTCAGAGACTGTGAATACATGATACTAATGGGGAACCAAAGCTCAATGGACACAAAATGTTAAGAAAGCATAAAACTTCACGACGCTAATGCACCCACAGACATACACTAATGAACTCCATCTTTTTGGTTGATGCAGCTTGGTCTGCAAAGTTTAGTTAGTGAGAATCTTTTCTGGTGAACTCCTACTTGGCTCCAATCATTAATGTCGAAGTCAGAGGATTAATTGCTCAGCTTTGGAAGTCCTTTATTCCCTCTGCTCTTCTGGCAAACACAGTCATTAATTTCAGCACTGTGAGGAGCTGCCATGACTGTTTGTTTATATGCGACCTACTAACTCCTCGTGTCTCTGTCAGCACTACTTTCACATTAAAGAAAACGACCTCAGCCAGTTCCTAACAAGCACACAGCACTTGGCACACACAGTTCTTTATATGTGGCTCATACACAAAGAGCCGGGGGAAATAAACATGAACAGAATCAACGTGTGTCCGTATGTGGAAGTGACTTTCATCATATCCAGTGTTTTTCTCATGTACTAAATGTTATTGTTGTTTATGTGTTTTATTTTCAAAGATAAAATGACCTGAACATATTTACTTTGTAGCCAGCATCAGTTGAAGGTCAGCTTGGTTACTTATTTATTGTGTTACAATAATGAACTTTCATATGGTCAATGTTTCAAATTATGAAATCAGTATCTGCGCAATCCCTGTGAGGCAAATACTTAAACTGGTCTCAAAGCTCCGCCTCACACAGTGTTTTCTCCTCTTGGCTATGTGAGATTTCAACAAGAGAAGCCATCTAAAATATGACCATAAGCCACAGGCTGTGTAAACCTTCTGCATGCGAGGAGGAGCCAATCAAAAAGTAGGCTTAAAGGAAGAGTAAAATGAGCTAAACAACTTGTTTTAGACAGAAGATGAACTCAGGGGCTGCAGAGTTAAACAGGGTTTATTTTGAACTGTGACTCATGACAAGCTGCAGTAGTAGAGTCAAAGAGTAAAAATAATAGCTGAAAATAATCAGAAAACATTACACCTATACTCACCAGATACTCTAACAGGTACACCTTTCTAGTAGGGGTGCAACGATACACAAAATTCACAGTTCGGTTCGATACTTTGGTGTCACGGTTCGATATTTTTTCGATACAAAAAAATGTTCATGCTTTTTTAATTTGTCATTTATTAAAATTATAAATATATATTTTAACATGACACGCTTACCTTCAGGGTCATGCTTCACATGAAGACCAAAATAGTTCCAAAGGCCAGATCTGAATGAGGGTGGGGGAGGTTCAATTTGCCATGTTGCAACGAGCTTAGCTTCTGTCTTGTTAGCTTGCGCTGCGCTCAGTGGATCTGCGCTCGACAGTGCAGCCTAGGCGGAGTAGTCGAACAAAGAGATCCACTGAGCTGTCAACACAGACAGCATCGTCAGAAGAAAAGTTGATAAGATAAATTAAAAATTTTGTTTTGTTCGCTACATATGTGTACCGAACCGAAAGCACTGTATCGAACGGTTCAATATCGATACGAGTATCGTTGCACCCCTACTTTCTAGTATCAGGTAGGACCCCCTTTTGCCTTCAGAACTACATCAATTCTTTGTGGTACAGATTGGAAACAAATGTGAGAAATTCTGGTCCATAATGACATGAGTGCATCACACAGTTTCAGATTTGTCAGCTGCACATCTAAATATCCTTTTCCACCACATCCCAAAGATTCTCTATTGAGATCTGGTGACTGTGGAGGCCATTTGAGTACAGTGAACTTATTGTCGTGTTCAAGAAACCAATTTGAAATGATATGAAGCTTTGAGACCATCTTCCCTTTGCTGGTCATGAAGGGATGGACATGGTCAGCAACAACACTTAGGAAAGTTGCAGCATAGAAACAAAGCTAAATTGGTACAATCCCCCATAAAATAACACCATCATGACCAACCTGAACCACTGATATAAGACAGGATGTTGTTTAAGCAAAATTCTGACCCTACTATAAAAACAGGGAACATTTTTTTAATCTGTCAATTTCAAATTTCGACAAGCCTGTGAGGGGTTCTGGGTCAAGGTTCATCATGCTGAGAGAGGCTCTTGTGCATACCTTTATATTAATGAGTAGCTATTGGAGTTACTGTTGCCTTCCTATTTACTTGAAGCAGTCTGGCCATTCTCTTCTGGCCTCTAACCTCAACATAAGAGAAATACTCTCTTTAAACCCTTGATATGCTTGAGCAGATTAGCAGCAGACTGACAGTTTTTTTGTTTATTTGGCTTCCCGTCAGTCAAGAGCCTTGGACTACATTTCCCTAGAGCACTGCTTGGTTGGTTTGTCTAAGACATTTACTTCTCCTGTATGCGTCTACTATATTGAGCACTTGTTTCATCTCAGAAACATCCTGGGTTTGCCATGGAAAATTATAGACAGCAGAGATCATAGCATTCACACTCTTTCATATTGATTTGTTCTATGTTTGCTACAGTTACAGTTGTTGGTTGAGTTTTTATGTCAGAGGAGCAAAGCTGCGTAGCAGGTATCCGGGTTATCGAGTGTGCTGCTCTGCTCGTTATATATAAATACATTTCAGGTCATCTTGCTTTTGGACAAAAAGAAGATGAAAGTAACTGAGTAGCCATTTTTAAAGTTCTGACACCTTTTTATGCTCCAACACCGGCCATCCAACTTGGACATGAACAAACAGTATTAAAGTCTGTATTTTAACCTTATTGTACAGTAGGGCAAAAAGTATTTAGTCAGCCACCGATTGTGCAAGTTCCCCCACTTAAAATGATGACAGAGGTCAGTAATTTGCACCAGAGGTACACTTCAACTGTGAGAGACAGAATGTGAAAAAAAAATCCATGAATTCACATGGTAGGATTTGTAAAGAATTTATTCGTAAATTAGGGTGGAAAATAAGTATTTGGTCACCTCAAACAAGGAAAATCTCTGGCTCTCACAGACCTGTAACGTCTTCTGTAAGAAGCTTTTCTGTCCCCCACTCGTTACCTGTATGAATGGCACCTGTTTGAACTCATCATCTGTATAAAAGACACCTGTCCACAGCCTCAAACAGTCGGACTCCAAACTCCGCCATGGCCAAGACCAAAGAGCTTTCGAAGGACACCAGGAAAAGTATTGTAGACCTGCACCAGACTGGGAAGAGTGAATCTACAATAGGCAAGCAGCTTGGTGTGAAAAAATCAACTGTGGGAGCAATCATCAGAAAATGGAAGACATACAAGACCACTGATAATCTCCCTCGATCTGGGGCTCCACGCAAGATCTCATCCCGTGGGGTCAAAATGATCATGAGAACGGTGAGCAAAGATCCCAGAACCACACGGGGGGACCTGGTGAATGACCTGCAGAGAGCTGGGACCAAAGTAACAAAGGTCACCATCAGTAACACACTACAACGGCAGGGAATCAAATCCCGCAGTGCCAGACGTGTTCCGCTGCTGAAGCCAGTGCATGTCCAGGCCCGTCTGAAGTTTGCCAGAGAGCACATGGATGATACAGCAGAGGATTGGGAGAATGTCATGTGGTCAGATGAAACCAAAGTAGAACTTTTTGGTATAAACTCAACTCGTCGTGTTTGGAGGAAGAAGAATACTGAGTTGCATCCCAAGAACACCATACCTACTGTGAAGCATGGGGGTGGAAACATCATGCTATGGGGCTGTTTTTCTGCCAAGGGGACAGGACGACTGATCCGTGTTAAGGACAGAATGAATGGGGCCATGTATCGTGAGATTTTGAGCCAAAACCTCCTTCCATCAGTGAGAACTTTGAAGATGGAACGAGGCTGGGTCTTCCAACATGACAATGATCCAAAACACACCGCCCGGGCAACAAAGGAGTGGCTCCGTAAGAAGCATTTGAAAGTCCTGGAGTGGCCTAGCCAGTCTCCAGACCTCAACCCCATAGAAAATCTGTGGCGGGAGTTGAAAGTCTGTGTTGCTCGGTGACAGCCCCAAAACATCACTGCTCTCGAGAAGATCTGCATGGAGGAATGGGCCAAAATACCAGCTACTGTGTGTGCAAACCTGGTAAAGACCTATAGTAAACGTTTGACCTCTGTTATTGCCAACAAAGGTTATGTTACAAAGTATTGAGTTGTATTTTTGTTATTGACCAAATACTTATTTTCCACCCTGATTTACGAATAAATTCTTTACAAATCCTACCATGTGGATTCATGGATTTTTTTTTCACATTCTGTGTCTCACAGTTGAAGTGTACCTCTGGTGCAAATTACTGACCTCTGTCATCATTTTAGGTGGGGGAACTTGCACAATCGGTGGCTGACTAAATACTTTTTTGCCCCACTGTAAGTTCAAAATCAATTTGCTGAAGCACAGAAGCAAAGTAATGAAAAACAGTCTCTGCTGTACCCCTTGAAGACTGCACAGTGCATGCCACGGCCAACCAAGGCCAGACAGTTTTGAGTTCCACTGCTTGTAGGTGTGTGCCATGCCTTGGTTGGCTAGCTCTGAACCTGCTACGCATTTGCTTTGTGTGTGTTGCCTTTGAGCGTGTCCCTGCTGGTGACAGCGTGAGTTGTGTACTGTGTATTGATTCGCTCCCTTTCTATCCCAGTAGTTAACCCCGGTTTCAAACAACACGCGCTTGTGACGGGGAAATCGATACAAGTCACCAAACCCTGCTGTGCTTGGTCAGACGGGTTGGCAACGTGGCCTCCGAATCACAGCGAAAATCCCAGCCAGACATTTTATCAGTGCTGAGAAGAGGGAGGAAATCACAGAGTTTGCGTGAGAGAGACAAGCTGCAACAAAGATAAAGATTTAAGACCGGACCCGACTTGAAGCATCTGTAGATACGAGAGTTAAACCTTTTCAACACAATCTACTGGCGAGTGAGTGTGGAGGCGAACCTCTTATATTACAACAGTATTGTATCTCAACCTCTCAAGGTCAAATATTTTCTACTTTTAAAGGAGTTTGGGACAAATTGAATTTTTTACTCTTCACTGGTAAGGAATGGTGCTTGCTATTACCCTTGAATGCAAATAGAGGCCTATCAATTCTAGATGTCTTCAGTCCAACACTACTTGCAGACGAGCAACCAGAAACAGACACTTCTTTCTTTCCAGAATTCAGCTGTCCTGTAAATTCATTACAGCCTCAATCAATAACTAGTTACAAAGTAGAAATGAGTTTCACACTAAACTGAACCTGCACACACCCATCCTGTCTGCTTTGCCTCCGAATGTGATCTCCCTATAAATCCACAGAACAGATGGTTATATTAATAAAGATTTCATGAAAAGCAGACCCTCATAATAACACTTTGTCCTCCGCATGTACTTTAGCAGTAATTACTAACCTCTTTGTCAAGGTTAAAGGCTGTGGGCTGTACTTTATTCCTCCAAACACACAACATGTATCACTAATATAGAAAACAACAACAAGAGACTGTTTAGAATTACAGCGTGTCTGACATTTTGGAGAGGTCGGCGCAAAAGTGGGGATCAGGGGAATAAAGTTAAGGTCAAGTGTGTGAGAGAAATATAGATGAAATCAGATGGAAGTAGAAAAGACTATTTAGCCAAAGCCTGAGCAGAATAGCGAGGTTAGGAATAAAGACATGCAACTTAAGACATGCAAATGGCTAAACCATGAGTGTAAAATGCACTGTGCAATACTGGTAAAGGGATAGTTCATCCCCAAATCACATTTAGGTACACTCTTCATATCAAAATAATTTTAACAACAAACAGCACTACTGGCCAGCATATTTAATATTTGATAGAATATTTGACTTTGGGGTAACTTATTTTGTTAAACCACCAAAAGGGTTTACTAAAATGTAAATGTACGAACATACACTCAAGTGAAAACGCTTTTTACAGCACTCTGTGCAGATCTGTGATAACAAATATGTGCATACTTACTTCTTCCATTTGGAAAAAAAAGAGGCAATTTTGGTCATTTGCTGATCTGGCTTTTGCATGTTAACATATTGCCACATCCCAGCTAATTCAACCTGAGGTCAGACCGAGCAATCCTTAGAGAAACAAGAGAAACTGCGTAACCCCAAGAGCTACATGTCAGACTCCACAGGCCTCAATTAGTATGCTTAATGTCATTAGAAATTAGAAAATGTCAAAGTATGGCTGATTTGGAAGAGTTGCCAGGAGAAAGCCTCTTCTCTGTAAAAGCAAAACAAAACAGAAACATGACAGAATGGCTTCGGTTTGCAAAGCTGCATCTGAACAACCAAAAAAGTTATGGAACAATGTCCTTTGGAAAGACAAGTGGAGATGTTTATCTGTTATGTGCAGTGGCAGATTTGGTAAACCAAACATAGGATATAAGCACAAACACATCATGCCAACTGTCAAGCAAGGTAGTGGAGAGGTGACGATTTGGGCTTATTTTGGAGTCACAGGACCTGGGCACCTTACAGTCATTGAGTCCACCATGAACTCCTCTGTATACCAAAGTATTCTAGAGTCAAATGTGAGGCCATCTGTCCAACAGCTGAAGCTTGGAAAAGTTGGGTCACATAAAAGGACAGTTTACAATAGACTGACTGAAAATGAATAGAATCGAAGTGTTGCAATTGCCCAGTCAATGCCTGGACCTCAACCCAACTGAAATGCTGTGGCAGGACCTTAAGAGAGCTGTGCATAAATGAATGACCACAAATGTCAACTAAACTAATGTTGTAAAGAAGAGTGGGCAAAAATTCTTCCAAAACAGTGTGGCAGACCGATAAAGACACAGAGAACGATAAATTTCAAGTCAAGTTCTACAACCTACTGGATGATGATGAGGTGTATTTAATTTTTACATAGTCCTGCAGAGTCCTGTGGAAATTTAAACTTTTTCATTACTGGATAACTAAAGGTAACAAAACAGTTTTATCTAATTTAATCAATAAATTAGTTTTTTAGGGCAGTATGGTGGTGCCTCACATCAAGAAGGTCCTGAGTTTGACTCCACCATCTGACCAGCCTTTTTATGTCTGATATTCTCCCGGTGTTTCTGACGGTTCTCTCTGGGTACTACAGCTTTGTCCCACAGTCCAAGACATGCAGTTAGTTGGGTTTGGTTAGTTGGTTTTCTCTATGTTAGCCCTGTGTCAGATTGGTGATCTGTCCAGGGTGTACACCGCCTCTTGCCTATGGTAGCTGGGATAGACTGTAGCCTGCTCGCGACTGTGATAAGGGTAAAAGGAAGAGATTGGATGGATCGAATCTGTTTTTTCAATTTTATAAAATAAAAATGACAAGGTTCTACCAGTGTGTTTTATTTTACCATCAAATCCAAAATTCAAAGTATTTAATTTACAACCACTGGCTACTGAAAAAAAAAGGAAAATATTTTGATTTGAGGATCTTTTTTGCCCCTTGTCTTCTGAACAGTCCTTTGAATTTAGCTTTGCTTGTATTTCACACAACTTGCCTACAGCACTGATGCACCCGTTCACTAACTGAGGGTATGGGAGGATGGTTAGATTTACAGACTGGAAGCTGTGTTTAAAGTAGTGTAGAATTTGTTTACCTGGTCACACATTAGTGAAATTATAATAATAATAATAATAATGGATTGGATTTATATAGCGCTTTTCAAGGCACCCAAAGCGCTTTACAATGCCACTATTCATTCACTCTCGCATTCAGACAAATCGACTGGGCAGATCAAGATGCTAAACTCAAGTTATTTTCACAACCTAATGATCTTGCCCTTATTGTTTTTATATATAAACAGAAGAAAAAATACAACTTTTTATATAATCAACAATAAGAATTTGAGAAGTAGTGCAAACAGATAAAGTTGCCAAAAAAAAGCTAGTTTTGTGTAATTCAGGTCACATAATGCTTGGCCTCCTGGAATACCTTGTCTAAGGCTTTCACATAATCTTCCTCTGCATAAGCCAAAGAATGTGAATGAGCCTGACACCGAGGTAATTTCGGTCTTGATGACCAGACACATTCTTTGATTAAAATGAATACCTGAATCATGAGGTAAGGTCATCTTTTTAAATCACCATAATATCAGTGCAGAGCTTTAACTGATGATTTATCACAACAGGTCTGAATTTGTCTTTGGTCGATATTAAGCGCCCTCTAATTATATTTAAATGACTGCATTATCTGACGGTGATTGCATCAAAAGCTGAAATGTGACTTAAACGTGTGTGTGGGGGTTTTTCTGGGCATTTCTGCTTTAATTACATAGCGACAATGGGGAGAGGGAGTAGAGATATAGTGAAAGAGACTATGAGACATTAGCAGCAGCAAATGTCTAGACAGCCGGGAATTCAATGAGGGACTGATCGCTGAAGGCATCTGCACCCCTGTGCCATGCGCTCAACCACTCGTGAAGATTTAAACTATTTAAATGAACACGTACAAAAGACAGCAGGGGAAAAGAGAGACACAACACAAGGAAAGAGGGATAAAAAAGACAATGTGAAGGATAAGGTTTCGATCAGAGGACATACACCACAGTGTTGCTGGTTTGATCTGACGCCTTAGCCGACTGCTCCAACAGTCAAAAGAAAAGCAAGCACTTCAAAGAAGTTTAAGAGTACACTATTAGGAATTCTTAGAGCTGGAATATTGGAAGTGCTTCTTTCTGTTGTGAATGGAAAATATCAATATGGAAATCCAAGCGTGCAACTTGCCCGAACTGTAGTTCTTCTGTTCACCAGTAGACGCAGGTCTTTGCTTCCATCAAACATGGTTGTTTTGCTACTACAATTCCCATCAAGTACCCTTTCTTTTTTAACATGCATGATTGCTGTTGAGGAGCATATTTCAAAATCTACCCAAGGTGAAGAATTATTGATTCTCTTTTTTAAAGCCATTGCTGCTTAACAGCTAATAGTACGTTATTTTTCTGCTGTGTTTTCAGTCTGTTTGGATCTGTCAAGTCGACGACAGATGGGACTAAGATACTTGTCTACAACTCTGGTCCTAAGGTATAACTTGCTGTTGTTTCGGGACCATCTAGGTTTAAACCTGCTTTTCCCTGTAACCGGGTATAAACCTTATGCCTAAACTGGAACTTGTCTATCAAGATCCACCGATTTATACAGCAGTATAGAGCTGATTGAGATGTCTGGGAATTGCAGAAGGCACGGGCATTTCTGTGAATCATAACCTAGTAGCTGGCTGGCACCTCTGCTTTCCACACTGAACAAACCGGTAAAGGTAGGCTATCGAAAAATCAACAGTTATATTATTGCTACTTATTGATTTATGTGGTGTCCCTCTGTTTCACCTTGGTCAGGACTCCTCACATCGCGTTTCTGACTGAAGGACGACCAGATCTACATTATTTACTCATTCGCCTATCAAGTGCTTCGTCTTTGTGATAACAGATTAGACTGCTTGCCAGTATGCTCTTGTGCTGACTGTATAACTATTAGCTCCATTTGCTTATTTCAGTATTAGTGACTTTTTCTTTTGCTTTCATCTTCCGTAATTGTCTCAGCGCAGAAATTAAGAACGGTTCTATATGTCTAGAAATGTAATTTAGATCTTTTGGATCAATTTTAAGTCAAGCCAGAGAAAACCTATGCTGTTGACTAATTATAGCTGGCCTGCATATTCTTTACTGGTAACACTAGTTAGTTCTCATGTGCGACCACTTTGGCACGAATATCCAAACAAACTTTAGACAAACAGCAGATAGGATCTTTGTTATCTTTTAATACAAACACAATCAGATGGCAAGTGGCTGGCAGTTTACTGGTTTAATCCAATCTGACTAAAGCTCTTTGCAAAAAGATATTGAGCACTTAGAGATTTGGCTCACTTCCTCTTCAAATCTCTGCAAGGTCTACCTTTGCCAAGGACGACTGTCTGCGCTGATCTGAGCGAAGGGCTGTCCTGTTAAACTATGGCTACGGTACACAAAAATGAAAACTCTGTAGCTTTCCCCACGAAACAAAACGAATACTTTAATATTGACTCGTGCCTGGAGGCCGGTACACAGAGCTGGGTTAAAACAAACGGGACCGCTCTTGGCTGTCATCCGCGAGCCGCTGTTCTGGCACGCGGGAAGAGGTTTTGTTTACCGGATGAATAAAAGAAACAAACAGCGTTCCTCGAGGTCCAACTAATCCCAGCTTTACATAAATTAAAAAGTGGGGAGATATGTGCGTGGACAGCTGAAAAGAGTGCAAACATGCTCTGACTACCAAGTTGACAAACAGTGAGAGACAAAAAAGAGGGTCAAGGATGGAGCAGTTCCAACAGTTTCTGTGTAGAAAACAAAGTTTGTACAGGTAGATAGAGATTTCTGTCTAAAAATAGTCTTTGATTAATTATGAACAGAGGAAGAAAGGACTTTCCCTTTCCAAAGTAACAAAGTCCCTCCAAAAGTTAGACCCAACTGTTCGTGCTTCATCACAGGAAGAGTCGCTTTTCACTCCAGCTGTGACGAGAGCGTGTCAGTCTCAGGTCTCTTTAGTCCCGAACACTTCTGTCTTGTTCCTGTCAGCGTGAATGATCGCTACTCCGTCCGTGTCGACAGAGTGAGCACTTGCCCCTGAACTAACCTTGAGGAGTTATTGTATATGTACATTTTCAAACAACTTCCATTTGCCAAGTGATTGATTTCCTGTTACACCCTGACAGCCCCATGACACCATCAGCGTACACGCAGAATCACAACTTCAATTTACCCAAAGGGGAAAACTTAAGAGTCTGAATCTGATGAGTGTGTCTGATAGATGGACGCCTGTGTGTCATGAAAAAACAGGAAACAAAAGGAAGCAAACAGGAGCAACAGATTCAGAGAAATAAGAGTATATGCATGTAGGGATGGGTATCGAAACCCAGTTCTTGTTGAGAACCGGTTCCCACTGTTTCAATCCTTGGAGTTGTTTGCCGTTTTTGCAAACGATTCCCTTATCGATTCCAGTCGCCCCGAATCACGTCACCACGTTGCGGAGCGTCATTTACCTGGCAGGAAACATGGTGCCTAAGCGGCTCAAACGGTCAAAAAGTTTGGTTATACTTTACGAGAACGGATGACAACAGGGCAACTTGCAATACTTGCAAAGTAGATATTTCATTTAAGGGAGGAAACGCTACGAATATGCAAAAGCATTTGCTCACAAAACACACGATGACCTTAAATGAATGTCGTGTTTTTAATTCCGCTCCGGACTCGTGAATCTCAACCCAGCAGTAGTGGTAACGTTTGCACGTCCTCTCCCGTTAATGCGGCAGGTAAATAATCAACTAACAGTGCATATTATGTTAGTGCGATCTGCCTTATTACAAAACCTGCCATTACTGTGCATTTAGGTGAATATTTATTTTATTATTTTACATTTACAATTTTTTTTCCTGGGGACCCTGTGACACCCCATTGAAGAGCCGTAGGCTGTGGATCTCTTATCTCACTGTTGGGTTTGTAAGGCCATGTTACTCCTAAATTTCTATCTTGTTCAAAGAGAAGATATAAAACAAAGTTCTAAGCTGATCGACCTTAGTGTTCTCCTTTTTAAAAAAAGAATCGACAAGAGAATCGATAAAGAATCGAATCGTTAAACAGAATCGAAAATGGAATCGGAATCGTGAAAATCTTATCAATACCCATCCCTATATGCATGAGTGTGCATACAGATTAGGCTCAAACTCTTGTTTTCCAAGGGTACGTGACCAACTCAGATTATTATTCTTAAGGCGAATTCAGCATGAACTAGAAGCAAATTATCTATAATCAAACTTTATTTGCTTACAGCTGATTTGTGATAACCTCTAGCTAACAAAATGTCCTGTTACCCTGTGTGAACTTGTTTTTTTTGCCTCCTGTATGAGGATGATAAGTTTGACAAACCTAAAATTTAGAATGCTTGGCATGTTCTTGTTTGGTCTCCTCTCTGATGTCATGCTGTCGATGATTTTTGATTTATCATTCTGCTATTAATTTGTTTGTGCCCACATGTGTCCTTTTTTTAAAGGGACAATAGTTTAATTAGGTTTCTTTTTACATTTGATGCTCTGGCCTTATTAATTGATTTAGACTGTTTTCCTGTGAGTTGTCCAGTTTTAGAGCCATCAGTTATCTGCCCTCTACATCTGGGACACCACTGTTAATCCCATCGGGATAGCACATGTCCCGATGGAAGACATCCCATCAGTTCAACTCTGACTGCACAGACATATTTCTGAGTTTGTGTTTCAAATTTATGAGCTGAATTCAAGTAGTTAGTGTGAATTTCATTAATATTTTATTTCTGGCCTTTTTTCTGCTTTATTGGACAGAGCAGTGAAGAGTGACAGGAAAGCGGAGGGAGAGAGAGGAAGAGGAAGATGTGCAAAGTAGAAGAAAGTGCAGTGGGTCGGACTCGAACCCGTGAATTTCTATGTAGAGGACAACAGATTTGCAACTTTTCACACTGCTGCAGCATCATTATGACCAAACTGTGCATAATGGTCAAATTAACCTCATTCTCATCTCTCAGACTGAAAGCAGACTTACTCAGTGTTTTTGCAGTTTTAATACCCAAAAGTTGCTTTGAGAATGGCAAGTCACTACGAATGATCGCAGGCCCTACTCTGGTCTTAAAGCCAACCATTTCAGAGGCAAAAGACCGTGGCAGCAGTGTTTTCTCCAGTGTGACTTAATATACTGACTTCGAATGCAGGACAAGGTTATGTTTTCCCATAGAAGCCTTATGTCCGTCTAAAAACAGCTGACACCATAGTTATCTTAAATTCACTTCAAGTTCAAGCTGAATGTGCCTTAGAGGACAGCTCATAACTTTAATCTGCCAACAACATCAGGTTAAAAAAAATATGATTGGTAAATTCACGTTAGCCTTGATTATGTAGTTGTGTACATCCAATATATGTCTCTCTCACACAGCAGTTTTAAGTAAGTGAACAAAACAAGCCACCATAGGATTCTCCGGATGGGGGGGTGGGGCAGGTTAAAGTGTTACACTGCTATTTCATCTCCCAGGCAGTCAGGAGTTCCCTGTCTGTTGAGAACATTAAGTAGCCTCACTGTCTCCTGATCTGTTCCCCATCCAAAAATCTCCATGTCTTCCTCGTCCTCATCCTCCCCTTCATCCTCATCCTCATCCTCATCCTCCCTGTCATCACTGTCGTCCGTGTTTGTCTCGTACTCCGAGGCAATACCCGACTCGCGAAACCTTGCAAATTCCAGGCAGCCCAGAGATTTGACGTCGCAGGACAAAGACTTTACTGGACCCTCTGACGCTTCTGGACTTTTGATCTCTGGCCTGTTAATCTTGAGCGGATGAGGAGGCGAGGGGAGTCGAGGAGGTGGAGGCCCCGGGGGTCCCGGGAGGAAACGGAAACACTCCAGTTTGAGTAGACATTGGTCCCTACCTAGTGGGCTTCCCAGGGTCCCGTTGGATGATGAGAAGGCATTGCTGGTCCCGTCGCTGTTGCCAAATGTGTGCAGGTTGAGGGCTGACACCTCAGGCTTAGGTGTCGTGGGGTCACATATCACCGGAGGTACTGTAGACCGGAAGGTGATCTCCAACAAACTGTCCTGGGAACCCACTGGATGGAGGAGATAAAGCAAGGAGATTTCAGGTGAAGCAAAAGGTGGAAAGTGAAGAACAGAGATACATAAAATGTTTTCAACCACTTTTAAAAATGAGCCTTGATTGAAATGAATCTGCCATCACCTTTGCAGGCAGAAGATAAAATGTATGTGACGTACATATCTGTGAATTGTGGTGAATATAAGATTACAACTCCCAGCAAAATAAATCACTCTGTGACCAATAAATCAGTGCATGCTCGTACAGCATAAGCAGAGGAGAAAAAACAACATGTTTCAAAGCATTTCATCATCATCACGACTGCTCAGTGAAACAGGTTTAGCAGGGTTCTTCACGGGCACACAGCACAGACCTGGAGCTGGAACAGTGAGAAAGAGATGCATTAAAGAAAGACGTCTTCAATACCAACCCAGAACAAACATGAAGGATGACTCACTCACTCCTTGGCAGAGGACAGTAGCAGTAGCTTGTTTGGGTTCACAGCAGTTGCAGTGTTCGAGTTTAAACAACTCCATCAATCAAACATCTACAAAAACTTCTCAGACTGCTTCTGCAGTATAATCTGCTTTAGATTATGCTACATATACTGTATGTTTGTTTGGTTTTTTTGGTTTGTTTTTTAGGGGATGTATTTTTTGTCACACACACAGACACACACGGAGGGTGTTTAAAAAGTCTTATTACAGTGGGATAAAGGACCTCTTGAACTGCTCAGCACACTGAGAGGAACTGTCTGCCACTGCTGCTCCTTTGCCCAGCCAGAAGGCTCTGAAGAGGATCACTTTTTTAATGGATTCAGCCAGGCGTTGGGATTATTCCTTAGAGATTTTGACCTATA
Organism: Rhamphochromis sp. 'chilingali'; assembly: GCF_963969265.1. NCBI lineage: Eukaryota > Metazoa > Chordata > Actinopteri > Cichliformes > Cichlidae > Rhamphochromis > Rhamphochromis sp. 'chilingali'. The sequence goes on from NC_137934.1 coordinate 29,360,754, forward strand.
TTCACCTGATGGCATCACATATTTGCTGGAGAAGCTAACTTAGTGAGGACCTTCATTGACATAATGGTTTCCCATTAACCCTAACCATTAAAAACGAATGCCTAACCCTAACCCTAGGGTAACTAAACCTAACCATAACCTAATTGTAACCCTGACACTAAAACCACATTTTGAGCCTCAAAAAAGCCTTCAAACTTGTGAGGACCAGTGTGTGTGTCCTCACAAGTTACTGTTGGTTCTTACAAGTATAGTAGAATGCAGATTTCGGTCCTCACAAAGATAGCTAGACTGGAACACACACACACACACACACACACACACACACACACACACACACACACACACACACACACACACACACACACAGTCTCAACAGCAGATGAAATTGATGACTAAAATTGTGTGGTAGTGAGGGGGGAGACATGGAAAGGACATCTTATACTGGACACGTCTGCGTTTTAATGCTTTTGTGCGCCGTGTGTTGCTGGACGTCTGCTCTGCATGTCTGACAGTGATGTGTGTTGACCTAGAGTGTGATGTAGAATTACTAATGCCTTTTTTCTGCCTCCTTCATGCCTATTTTTCACTTTTTCTCGTCACTGTCATTGTACATTTGCTTGTTTGTCACGGCACCTTTGGTGTGACCGAACTCAAATCAGGAGTAAGTTTGTGCGTTCTGGTAGGATAGCTGGAAATGTGAGGAAAAACAGGATTTGCTTCGGCTTTTGGAAAGGTAGAGCGATTTATGCATCACTAACAATACAACATAATGCATGTTTTTTGTGCTTAAGAACACCACAGCAGCACGTTCATGGACAGAGCCTGGTCAGTGCTCTGGATGTGGCTTATTTTGTGAGTCACAAGAGTGCATACACAACAGTGGCAGTACAGAATAAAAGATCTTTAGTAAATAAACATATACTGTTAATTTGAAATTCCTACGTTGCCTCGTTTTCGGGTTATCGAATTCACAAACTTGAGTTAACGCGCCAATATCCTATGAGCCTTTTACAGCTGAGGGGTAAAAATGAATCAACTATGGAGGTATTACAATTATTATTTATCATATAGATTACTACTGTGTTAATTTTATGTTTGTCTTTTAATCACAGTGGATCAGTGGCTAGCACTGCTGCCTCACAGTTTACAGTTTTAGTGCCGTTTACCGCCACCATCTTGGACTGTTAACTCAGGATTGGTGGGGCTGCTCCGACTTTCTGAGTAAAGAATCAGAAGGAACCTTCCAGATCAAAATTCTAACTGGGAATAAGAAAATTCCCACTTCCAATACCTGAAAACGTAATATTTCCTTTACTTACTGGAAAAAATATATACTATATAAAAATAATATAAAACTATATAATAAATAATTTAGATCTATAGCCCACAAAATACATGAAATAATGTGCAAGTAAAATTGTGCATGGCCAGATAAATATAAACCCCCTCCAGCTAATGTCTTTAAAAGATCAAGTCTTTAAAAGAAAGCGGAAACAGACTAAAAGCAGGAACCTTTTACTTCCTTTTACTTCCTGGGAGTAAAAGTCTTTGACAGTTTTAATGAAAAACTGGTCATTTACCATTTTTTTCCTATTACATTCTATATGTATATTGCGTTTTATAACTATTGTTAAATACTTTAAGGTCTCTATATATTTTAGAATTATATTGAAACTTAAATATGCTTATTTTGTAGTATATGTTTGCAGTGTGTGCATGCTGATTATTCTCTATCAGTGAGAAACATCCAAAGCCTGTTAAAAATAATCAGTGAAACTTTATGAAAACGAAGACTTGAGCTCAAAGAACAACACAGCAGTCTGAAGCGTCAGCAATTAATGCATTAATAAGATACTATAATGCAAAGAACTATTTTCATGGACACATCTGAAGGATGAGTCTGCCTTGTTATAGTTAAAGAATTAAAGTTACATTTTGTGTAAGGGCCAAAACCGAATTGAAACCAAAAAGCTCCCTTGTGCTGTGTTTTTGCAGCCTATCATCTAGATCAGAGATGTCAAAGGCACTGCACATTATGTTCACACACTTACAGCCCATGTTAATGTTGAGTAGGTCAGACAAAGAAATGGTGCTCTAGTAAAACAGAAATCTGTTGCTACGGCTGTTTGGGCTTAAGCTCTGAGATATAATTGCCTAAATTTACAGAACAAGTTGAGGGAGCATCACATTTTCCAAAGCTGTCCGGTCAAACAGACTGAAGTCTCTGCCAGGCTGATTTTTGCCCTCGGGCCTTATGCTTGACACATCTTGCTTTAGGTGATGTGTCTTTTCCTCAAGCAAGAACTACAAACTACATCCCATTTCCTACTGACTGCCAGCAGAGGCTGATGCAGGTCACAATTTACACACTTGCCCGGTGCAACCTGTCTACTCTTGCCCTGTACATTCAGTAGATGTGTGAGCACTTTTATATCATCAGAACATCTCTATTTATCTAAAGTGTATTATACAGTATGCATGTCTATAGGTCCACTCACTGGAATTTGGTCCAGACATTTTGGTCTCCAGTTCCTGGATCTGTTTAACCAGCAGAGAGATGTGCTGCAGCAGGTCTTTGTTCTGGAGGAGCAGCTGGTGGACGCGAGCCTGGGCCTCCAGCCGAGCCGTGGCCTCTGCACTCAGCTGGTCCTTCAAGAGATGGACCTGCAACAGAAGATGTGAGGGGTCAAGAGTCTGTTGACAAGCAGGGAGAAAGGGATTCTCTGTAATGAGCGAGGCAAACCTAATCCAGCTCACAGAAACATTTTTTCCCAGGTTGCTCCTCTTATCTGAATTCCCCAAACAAAACAATGCACCTCATCCCAGTCTGTGTGAAGACCAAGGCCAAACTGTGCTGACCTTACCAACACACTTTTCTCATCTGAGAAATCAGCGGTGCGTGCTGTTTGCCGCAAATATTTCTTTAATGGCAACAAGAAAATACAAAAAGTTCATTTACATGCTTTGAATGGGTCCGTGTTGCAGCTTTTCTGAAGCTAATGACGTGACTCAAGGTTGTTGTCATAGTAACGCATCTGCCTTTTTTTCCTTTTTCCTTTTTTTTTTTAAAATGTCTAAGCAGTTTTCCAGGAGCGAGAAAAGTAATGACAGTCAGAGGAAGAGGCTGAGAGATTTGACAAGCCAAAGAGAGCGAAACAAAATGTTGATGCATCTCCTTCCCCCAACACAGAAACCACTGAGTCTGAGCTCAACAAGAAAACTAGAATCAGTCAAACACCACGAGGGTAACAGCTTAAGAGACAGGGTGGACAGATTTCTATCAGCATCTGAATGTGCAGTCACTGCAAGTATCAAGCATGACATCTGGCTCTAAAACACTAGGCACACATGAAAAGAAGCCCGACTACATCTGAGACTGAATCCTTTTTTGTTTTGTGGTATATTTTGTCCTCATGTCACATACAAGTTCATTTTAATTACCCTGGAAAAGAGTGGACTCAAATTAAATATACTGCTTGAAAAACTTAAACGAACTCTGAAAACACATCAGATCTCAATATTGAAAATAAAATAAATCATGCTGCATATCTACACTTATATCGAGTGTAAGGTGAATGAAAGGGCGACACATTGTTTGATGGAAACGAAAATGATCACCCTACAGATTCAAAGACAGGCATGAAAAGCGATAAAATGATGTGGCAGGTTAGTCCATTTTGCAGGTGGTCCGAAACATAACATCCCAGAGGTGTTCTATTGGATTTAGGTCAGGCAAGCATGTGTGGGCCAGTCAGTAGCATTAATACCTTCATCCTCCAGGAACTGCCTGCATACCCTCACCACATGAGGCTGATCATTGACATGAACCAGGAGGAACCCATGGCCCACTGCACCAGTGCACCAGTACCTAATGGCAGTCAGGGTGCCGCTGGCTAACCTGTAGAGGTCTCGATATCCCTCTGTGGATATGTCTTTCCAGACCATCACTGATCCACCACCAAAACATTCCTAATGAACGATGTTGCAGGCAGGGTAATGTTTTCCACGTTTTGTAGCTCTGGCAGTGCTCATCCTGTTCCTCTTGCACAAAAGGGCAGATACTGGTCCTGCTGATGCGTTAAGGATTTTCTACGGCCCTGTCCAGTTCTCCTAGGGTACCTGTTTGTCTCTTGGAATCTCTTCCGTGCTCCTGAGACTGTTAGGAGACACAGCAAACCGTCTAGCAATGACACATATTGATGTGCCATCCTGGAGGAGTTGCACAACCTCTGTAGGGTCCAGGTATTGCGTGATGCTCCCAGTAATGACACTAACCCTAGCCAAATGTAAAACTATAGAATTAGTCAAAACTAGTCAAAAAAGATGAGGAAGAAAAAAAACATCAGTGGCCGCCACCTTTAAAACCATTCCTGGTTCGAGGGTTGTCTCATTGTTGCTGCACATGTTGTTCATTTCATTAACACCAAAGCAGCTTGAGTGATTAACAACAATATCCCATAAGTTTAACTGACTCGTTTATGAATGTATAAATCTGCAAAACAATCGCCTTTGGTCTGGCAGAATATAATACCATACAAAAGTATTAAAAATGCCAGATCAACACTGTGTTGCTTTCATCAGTGGGCTCTCTGCTTTTATGTATTCAGTTGTATCTTTTTTCCCCCCTGTATTTTGGCACCGTTTTGTTTATAAACTGGGTTGAATTTTAGACCATATAAAAAAACTACAACAAAAACAAAAACGATGGATTATTATTTCCACTGAGAGCTTGGGTTTTATCACAGATGAGAGAAACGTGGATAAAATTCTTGTAATTAAAATATACTCTCATGAAATACAATATGAACTTTGAGCCTAAATACAAAGTGGATTTGTCTCCAGTTATGTGGGGAATGTAGCTCGAGTGTGGGCCATCTTCTAGTAACTACGCCGATTGTGAGATGAGAGGCTCAGAGGATGTGAGCTTAGGAGATGGCAGCGATTGATCGATCGCACCATATTTTCAGTGTTTTCATTAATTAAAGTTGCAGAGGGAAAGAAGAATAAAACAGCAAACCAACTAAATCATCTGAGCGTTTTTCAGTCAGAAGCAAATGAAGTAATCAGCGAAAATCTTTGGGGATTGTAAAGTTGTTTTCAGTTTAAGATTTTGGTGACCACTTTCAGAGCTCTTCATTGGTCACATTCCTCTTTATATTGCTGTTAACATTTACATCCATACGCCACTACTAGGCCAGCTGACTGATGTTTGTTGGTGGCACCTGGGTCCAGATCAAAGACAAAAGGAGACGGTGCTTTTGAATTTCCGGCTCCCAGGATGTGGACTTTGCTTCCGTTGGACTGGAGATTTGTGGAGACTGCTGGCACTTTTCAAAAGAAGCTTAAAACCCACCTGTGCAGGCTTTCTTTTATTTACTTTGATCCATTTATACTCTTTTAACTGGTGTATGTCATTTTATACTGGAAAACACAATATAAATAAACCTTACTTGCTTCCTACATGTGGAATCAGTTAGTAATTTGAAACATGTCGCCTTTAGATGTGGGAAACTGTGATGGGCAGTTTTTTTTGTTTACTTTTTTACCAGTTTCAGACAAATTTTATTACTTTTTTAGCTAATTAAGCATGATGAAATATTCCAGCTTTGACTCTACTTTCTGATACTTGATCACCTTCTATTACATTATCTAAAAGTTTAAAAGAAAAAAAAAACACCCAGACAGAACATTAGTGATAGATGCAACCTCTTTGTGCTGTAATTACAGCGGCTTTATCTTTTATTACAAGACGAATGGTGCTCGTTTGGCAGCTCTGATCCTCATGTAACCTTAATGCAACAGCCTGCTGTGGCCCGCGAGATTAAAGCACACACTCGATTTCAATTTAAGACTGAACGGCTCAACTTCTTTTACACTTTGAATCGGGGATATAAAAGGAGAGGAAGGGGAGAAAGAAACTGTTCAGTCGGTGCACAGATGTCCGCACACACACACTCTCATAGCTTTTATAGCAGCAATGACTCTCCGTTCTGACTTCAAAGTACTCTCCAAATCAAATGTTGGTCCCACCTCCCACCCTGTTCTGCCATCTCCTATCCTGAGCACGTATTTGCTTTAAACAGTTTCAAAGGAGAAATTCTCAAGGTTTCAAATCACAAGAATGGTTCAGAAGAGGCCCAGTGTGTTAAAGGAGACCACTTATTAATGATTTTCTGACAGCAGAGGCGACGTGGCTCTCAATAATTTGATTAAGCTTAACTCTGGAGTTTGAACATGGTCCAGCGGTGCTTCAAACATCGGCTGTTTAACAGGCAAAAAGGAGCCGAACAAAAAAAAGGGTGAAACATCCTTTTACCCAAAAATTCTGCACGGACGTGGAAAACGTTTTAATGTTAAACAGTGACAGTTACGTGGTTTCTTGCCTTTTTAATAGCTTCTTGTCAGTGTACATGTAAGAAGCTTAATCAATACCAAAGTGATTACAAGCCGTTTCCCTTACAATCCTAGGAAACCAGCTGGGGTGAAGGGCTCACGGTGTATTTTCAGAGCAGTGTGAATGACAGGGCCTCATGTGGAGGTGCAAGTTACTGAAACTCCTAATCACTCCTTAGCTTCTAATTTGAGCTTGATGCGGTAGCGCAGCACTTGTTACCGTGGTAGCACGAAGGCTCTTGGCTGTTGACGTCAATGCCTCCACGTGTCAAAGAAAGGAAGGAAAAAACTCTACAAAACAAACTGTAATCAGAGTTGGAACAATGTACCAAGGCCATTCTAGCCCCTATGAAACACAGCTATGCACTACAGAAAAATCCTCTATTCACTATTGCATTTGCAGTGCTCGTGTTGCAGGCTTTAATGAGAACACAACAAGCTCATGTACCGAGGTCCTTTATAATATTTTGTCTAACTTTAATTCTTGCTTGTCATGACAGAAAAACATTTTTAGCTAACTTTTTGCAGATGCTCCAACATCTGACCAAGTGATAGCTTTTTGGTCATCGATGGCAGTCATACTTTGTTAATGGTTACTGTTGCTGCTAATCAAACTAACACATAAATTAACCATCACTTATGGTCATGAGCTTTGGGTAGTGACTGAAAGATTGAGGCTGCAGAAAGAAGTTTCTTTGAAGAGTGGCTGGGCTCTCACTTAGAGACGGGGGGGGGGGGGGAAAGCTCGATCATTCGAGAGGGACTACAGCAAAAGGAGCCAACTGAGGTGGTTCAGGCACCTGATAATGATGTGTCCTGGAGGCCTACTAGGAGAGGTATTATGGACATGTCCTACAATGCTTCCCACTGTTTTAGTCCCTTTAACTTATTGTTAATTTTATGTAATTGTCTAGTTATTTCTGTTGTAAAGTTGAGTGTTTTGACATGTGAGGCCATGAGGAGTGACTCCCTGTCTAATCCTGGTTTAAGCGATAAGACAGAAAAAAGCAGAACCTGATCTGCAGGTTCTTTTACACAGAGATATTGTCATTTTATGGAAAATTGGCTCTGTTCTCTTATTATGGCTCTGTTCTATATTTTGTGCGTCGTTTTCTGTTTTCTCATTTACTCCTCCTTGCTACTTTTCTGCATTAGACTGACTCATCACTCCTTTGTCATTCTAATGAGGAGGCAGTGGGGTGGAGAGATCCATCCCTCCTCCTCTCCCACATTCACTGGCCAGACAGTGTCAAGGAAGACGGTCATCTACTTCCATTATCCCCGTACTCCTCAACAAACAGAGGTGATTACAGATTGTGTTCGGCCTCTGAAGAGCTCATTTGTAAAGATAGACACCCTGATGATGACTGCGGTGGTTTAATTTACAGCAGATGGGACCCCATCTTGAGCTATGGAAGAGAGGAGCTTGACTCTGACTTGTGCTGCCCTGCTGACAACTCTAATAGCACATCAGCCACTCCTCTGTGGTTTATACTGAGGCCTTGGCCACAAGAGTCACATTTGTTCTGAAGCTGTCCATTGTTAAATGTCTCACTGAGCTGCTGTGGCTGCTAAAAGGACAGTGAATAATTCAATATAAAAGCTGTAGTGAACAAATTAGATAATTCAAATAATCTAGGAACAAAAACAATTTCTTTTAAAAGTCAAAGCTAAGCTTTATCATCTGGATATCTGATCAAAAAAATGTCTGAAGTGGCCACACAAGGTTAAACTTAAACTTTATTCAGCAAACTCTCTGAAAACACAACTGTTCCCAGAGATAAAATGTAAAAATAAAATTGAAAATAGATAAGATGAACGATAACAAGTCCTAAGTTACTACGGCTTGACCTCGAAGATTATTGCCTTTTGTTCAGCGGTGCGCCTTTCTGTCTGGCCACCTGTAGTTAGTTCTATTTGCTTTCCATTGTTATACTTAAAGTGAACTGTCACTTAAGCAGCACAGGTAGTATTTATGAATAATGGAACACATTTTCCAGTTCGCAGATGTGTAATTACAGTCAGTGTTATCACTCTACCTGTGAATATCTTTTACCCTATGTGTTGCCCTTCTTTCACAGATTTTCTTTGGCCATTTTTGACTGAATTGGTGGGCAATATTGTGGTGAACACTGTTAGGGTCATTACAGTATTTTTTAAAATAATGTGTTTATGGCGCAGTAACATTAACCCCCCAAAACCGGTGGTTGAACAGTGACTTCATTTAGCACTGTGCCTTTTGGCAACAGACTAGTTGTGGCAACTAACTGGTCTACCCTAAATTGAGTGTCCAACATGCTCAGGATGTCATTTTTTATTGCAAGGTGATTGCACAGATTGCCTGGTGGAAGGCAACCTGTCTCCAAACTTTCACAGCCTGACTCCGACTCACTTGCAGATTGGAAACGGTTTGCAAATATTTTCCATCTTATGAATGTGGACAGATTATCGGCACGTTGCAGTCAGAGTCGATCTGTGCTGAGTGCAAATCATTTCCCGATGTATCTCTTTGCTATAGGGGACTCAACTCAACTGGTTGCCAATTCATTGTATTCTGGTTATATTCTTATACAAAAAGCAAGGTTGCCTAGCAACTATGTTGTTTTCCAGTTAAATTGCTGTCCTGTTGCAATTACATCACACTCTAGCCACTAAGGTCTGGGTGTAGCTCAGGAGCTAGGTATTCTCTCAAACAGATTGCATGCAATTGGCAACTTGATCCCATTCGGTGGCAGACGGACGAGTGATGACTCTGTCTCTGCTGTTTCATCAACTTGTCTTTGCACCCCCGTCACTAACTGCGAATAGTCGTAGACCTGATCCCCATCTTTAAAGTGACCATTTCAAAGGCAACAAGATCGCAAGTTAATTCCACACAGTTGCAATAATCTTTCCTGTGCTGCAGTCTCCAGACACTGTTTTCCCCACTGTGGCCACAGCATAAGCTACACACTTACTTCTCGAAGAAAGAGACATTTGTCAACCTACTTGCTGCATTACTTTCATGTTACTCTATAAAATGGTCTGAGACGCACTGCCACATAATTAGCAGTTAACAATATAAGCTTTAGGCTACTGTCACGCATCCCAGCACAAATCCCTGTCTTAACAAGGACACACACGCAAGATCTTTCTTTTGCTGTTCAAGTGCTTCACAAACCTGACAGCAAAGCTGGTGAAAACCAGCCCCAAGAGCACTTCATGGAAAAATGGAGGCTTTAATCATCTCTCCTTCTGTTGCCTGTTGAAAACGACCAGCCTGGCTGGGGTCAACATATACTGAGCCCTGATATTACTAGCTTTGTGTTAGCATGGAAACTTTGGCGATGCGTTTTAGTGGCAACAGACTGTTATTTGGTGTGTTTGTACTTTACTGCCATGTTTTTGTCCTTTTGTAAAATTAAAAAAGTGACAGATAATGTTTATATCTCCACTCCTCAAAAGTTATAGGCTGCTTGTTCACTTTTCTCCTCTTTCCACATAGAACAGATAACAGAAATGCATTAGTCTGGAACGAATTACCCCGAACAGTGGCTGTGAATGCGGAAAATAATCTAGGCAGATTACGTTCTGTTCAGAGTCACTAAAGCCTGAAAGCTATAGTGCAGTAATTTAATGCTACCTGTCCTGCTTAGAAATAGGGGTTCACCCTGAATCTGAACTCAGTCCTGGACCCTACAGAAGAGCCACGCCCATTAGAGAAGAGAAGGAAATCTTACTCTATTACCAGACAGTGTATGAATCATAGTAAAGAAGAAAAGGCATGAATGAAGTGGCAGAAAGTGCAATGCTTCCCAGTAATGGAAAAGAAATAATCTTTTTATGGATCGATAGTTCCATCAGTTTTTTAGCGTAATATATGGAACAATTATCAAAGTAGTTACAGTCTATTCAGTTTGTAGAAAATGCTAAATGGATGGAAAACTGGCTTAAAGGTTAGTGTTCTCAAATCTCACACAAACTGGTGCAATGTGACATATATGAACAAACAGGTTGGCATTTCCTTTGTAAATGCTCAGCAAAGGAAGGACGGGCACAATCAGCCAGGCAGAAATCCTGACAGAGTGACAATTCACTTGTGGACCACAAACGCGGTATTTTGGAAACAATGACGCTGCTGTTCCTTGAAGAGGCGTAAAAAGTTTTTCTAAAAGCAGAACTCAGACAAAGAGCCAATTAAAAGGTGCACCACTTGTGCTTCACTGTGGTGGTCCCTTGGTAGTAAACCTGCTGCTACCCAATCCATTCTGCTCTCTTATCTCAGCTTCGTGAAAGTGAAGGCGCTTCAAGCACCTAAAATGTCTTGTTAAATCTCTAATTATGGAGCAGCATCTCTCTGTCTTTTTATTACTTTTATTGTTCAAAACCGTCTCCCAGCAGAACGGCACCCAAGGACGGTTTTGATCTTCCCCATTCCCACTTTCAAAACAACGTGAAACCTCAGTACCTATTTTCCATCCTTCCATTGTTTGCTCTTTACAATGCGGAGAGCATCTGTCTCTAACTAACGTTAACATGCAGGAATTCCACAGGGCTTTCCGTTTTACTTTATTCTAATCCCAAGTCACACATCAATGATTCATTAACATAGTGTTTACAGTTTTTCTGTTGCTTCAAAGTTTCATCGTTACTGGCCCAAAGAACAGCCTTCATCACCTGTTATCCATCCCAGTCGTATCACCAGTATGTGGGCTGCTCCAACTATTAGGTCATTATAACATCATTCAAACAAAGTCAATCCGTCCTGCTAAACCAAAGAAGTGAGCAGTGAATTTCCTCGGCTGCTACAAAAAGTTCATTAGGTGGTCGTCTGGCTGAGGCAGTCTCCAATTGACTCTCATACACTCTGCTTTCACTTTCATCCACTGCTTAGATTCAGGCACCAGGAATACATGTGACAAGATCAAAATTTGGAACACATACCTGCTAATAACACACATCACAAGTTACATGAAGCTGGATTTACTAACTTACCACACTAGCTATTTTCACATGCACTACTTCACTCCACCTCTAGATGTCTCCCACATAGACTGGGTTGCTTTTTATTATTCTCTGATAACTAGTGGTGTGCGATACTGCAATAAATGTTATCGAGTAAATACAGGGCCATTACTGCTGACAATAACTCTGATTAATACTAATACTTTTAACTTATAAGTGCTTATGCGGTGTGTCATGATTTATGAGATGAACCATCATTAACGACCATTAAATCACTGTGATTACGTTTCACAATAATTAGCTAATACAACAAAACACACCTTTTAGCAAACAAAGTATCGATCCTATCGCGCCAGTATCGATGGGATTACCAATACCAGAGTTGGTATCGATACCTTAGATATTTGGATCGATCCACCCACCGCTACTGATTACGTCGCTGAATGAGTCTAACGTAAAGATGCTTCTAGACATCCACTGCAGCTCAGAATTTTTGTAGCATTACCTGAAAGGGGCGCATGTGAGAAGGCAAATCTCTCTTGCAGAGGAATGGGACATTAGCCATTCTTTAATCTGCCAGATATCTCATACAAACACAAATACATGCATTCACCAACTCACCCAAGCACTTCCAGCCTCTAAACCAGGCAAATTTTCAGCTATGTAAAATTCCTCATTAAAGACGGCGATAATTTAAGATTGGCCAGTGTTGTAGAAATGCAGAAATTACAGAAAAACTGCTTGAATGATACAATTTCCCTTTCAGACTGAGACGCAGAGACTCTCCCAGTGGTGGTGTAAGAGGATTAGATGTGTTGGTTGTGTGCTGCGACTTCACAGGGTTGGTTGCCGAGGATGTGCTCTTCACACCAGATTATCGGTATGGCACTGCCCACCCACGCTAGGGCTTTTTGATGTGGAAGTGTCTGAAACCCTTCCAGCACTGGTTCGCCTCTGTTTTTATCTCATTGCAGGAGAGCACTAAAGGGAACATTATCATTTCTACTGGTGCAATGATAAAGAAATCATTAGAAATGCATGCATACTTGTAATGCGGGTAAGACGGCAAGATAGGGCTTGGCAGAGTGAGGGAGAACCAGAAAAGCAGCAGTGTGGGAAAGAGAGGCAGCAGAACTGAACGTGCTAAACACATGGAGGCAGAATGGAAGGAAAGGAAATGTGCAAAGGAAAGAGCAATGGAAGAAGATGAAAAACTGAAAGCAGTGTGTGGCGGGAAAGACACGAAAGAGGACAAAGAAAGCAAGAAATGACTGAAAAAGCTCTGAAACAAGCTAAAAGGACCAAAAGCCAGATGTCAGATTCCATTAAGCAGCGGCTGAGCAGCAGCTGCAGATACGAGTTGTCCTGAATCAGATAGCTACCGTATCTCCCTCGATTTCAAGACTTCATTAAACATCTCCACTTCCACTCATCTCTAAGTGAGCTGTGATTAGTGTTGGCTAGCTCACTAATTTACATCCATTTACTGTGACCTCTGCGGCACAGTTCAACTGTGAGAATATTTTTCCAGTTCCCTGGTCAAACCTCAAAGTCACCGTTATTTTCAGCAGCACACGGGGTCACACTGAAAGCAATCTCTTCTTCACCCCTCATGGTAATTTCTTCCATAATAACCTGGGACAAAAAAAAAATTAAAACGCTGCTGCTTCTATCCATCACTCTGCAATACAGCTGGGACAGCTAAGATATGCAAACAGTGGGACAAATAGAAAGAAAATTATGGACACATTTATTTTTCGTGTAGATAAACATGCTGATTTTGATCACATGCTCAGATTTGTCTCTGTTCCAAACCTCTATTAATTTCAGCTTCCAAAGCTGGAAACAGAGGATATTACTTTAAAGACGCTGACACAAATTTGCTTCAAAACATGACTGAATCATTTCTCAAAACAGATGCAGATTCATTTTCTCTTTTAATCAGTGGATTGATTAATAGAGTCTGAGGATATTAAATCACTATCTTATTTCCTCAAGTATAAATAGGAAGCTAATGGTTGGGAGGGAGTGTGGGAGGACTCTCCGTCAGGAAGTTTTGACAGACAAGACACCTAATTCTGCATTCCGGCGAAGTTGGCAGCACCGATTTTTCACATTTTCTTAATTAATCTGTGGCAGAAAAATTAAAACCATAAGAACATGATTACCTTTCAAACTTCTCAGCACTTGTTCTGCTGTTGGGTCTCCAAACAGCATGTGCCGAAATCAGCCCAAAGGACTGTGACAATAACATTAAAACAAAACAAGCTTAGTGCAGTTGATTCTTTTCAAACTAAATGATTAAACAGGGTTTATATGGTATTTGTGTCACCCACATAGCACACACTGGGTCTATCGGGGCAATTTGGGGCTCAGCACTTTGCACAGCGACACTTCAGAATGAAGAACGGAGAAGCCTGGGATCAAACCAATGACCTCTTTGAAATGTATTTTTGTCTTACAGCTATATGGCACACTATAGCCATAAGTTATACGGTGACGTTTAACCAAAATACACTTTATTCTGTTACTTGTGTCTGTTACTCTCTGTCATAGACATTACTCTGGTGTAGTTTTGCTACAAAGTTCTGATATATGAAAAGGACACCGAGGGAACAGTTTACCCTGCCGTTACCGTTACCGGGGCCCCGCCCTGGAGCCAGGCCCGGGGAGGGTGCCCGAGGGCGAGCGTCTGGTGGCCGGGCCTTAGTCCATGGGGCCCGGCCGGGCACAGCCCGAAGAGGAGACATGGGCCCATCCTCCCGCAGGCCCACCACCCGCAGGAGGCGCCATAGGGGTCGGGTGCATTGTGTGCCGGGTGGCGGCCAGGAGCGGAGGCCCTGGAGGACTGACCCCCGGCTGCCAAGACTGGCAATAGGGACATGGAATGTCACCTCTCTGGTGGGGAAGGAGCCTGAGTTAGTGCGTGAGGTTGAGAGGTACCGGCTAGATATAGTCGGGCTCACCTCTACACATGGCTTGGGCTCTGGAACCAGTCTCCTGGAGAGGGGCTGGACTCTGTCTCAGTCTGGAGTTGCCCCTGGTGAGAGGCGGCGGGCTGGGGTGGGCATCCTAATATCCCCTCGGCTTGCTGCCGGTACGTTGGGGTTTTTCCCGGTGGACGAGAGGGTTTGTTCCCTGCGCCTTAGGGTCGGGGAACGGGTCCTGACTGTCATCTGCGCTTATGCGCCGAGTGGCAGTTCAGAGTACCCAGCCTTCTTAGAGTCCCTGGGGGGGGGGGTGCTGGAGGGTGCTCCACCTGGAGACTCTGTTGTCCTGCTGGGAGACTTCAATGCTCACATGGGTAACGATAGCGAGACCTGGAGGGGCGTGATTGGGAGGAACGGCCTCCCTGATCTGAACCCGAGCGGTGCTCTGTTATTGGAACCCTGTGCTAATCACAGTTTGGCCATAACGAACACCCTGTTCGAACATAAGAATGTCCATAAGTGCACGTGGCACCAGGACGCTCTAGGCCGTAGGTCGATGATCGATTTTGTAATCGTATCAGCAGATCTGCGACCATATGTTCTGGACACTCGGGTAAAGAGAGGGGCTGAGCTGTCAACTGATCACCACCTGGTGGTGAGTTGGATCAGGTGGCGGGGGAAGACGCTGGACAGACCTGGTGCACCTAAACGCGTAGTGAGGGTGTGCTGGGAACGTCTAGCAGAGGCCCCAGTCCGCGAGATCTTCAACGCACACCTCCGGCAGAGCTTCAACAGCATTCCGAGGGAGACTGGGGACATTGAGTCCGAATGGACCATGTTCAGCGTCGCCATTGCCGAAGCTGCTGCATTGAGCTGCGGCCGCAAGGTGGTTGGTGCCTGCCGTGGTGGTAATCCCCGAACCAAATGGTGGACACCAGAGGTGAAGGGAGCCACCAGGCTGAAGAAGGAGTCCTATCGGGCTTGGTTAGCCTGTGGGACTCCGGAGGCAGCCGACAGGTATCGACAGGCCAAGCGGAATGCGGCTCGGGCAGTGGCTGAAGCAAAAACTCGGGTGTGGGAGGAGTTCGGAGAGGCCATGGAAAAAGACTTTCGGACTGCCTCGAAGAGATTCTGGCAAACCGTCAGACGTCTCAGGAGGGGAAAGCGGTGCTCTACCTGCACTGTGTATAGTGCTGGCGGAGCGCTGCTGACGTCGACTGAGAAAATTGTCAGGCGGTGGAAGGAATACTTCGAGGACCTCCTTAATCCCACTGACACGTCTTCCGAGGAGGAAGCAGAGTCTGGGGATGAGGGGAATGACCCGCCAATTTCCGGGGGCGAGGTCACTGAGGCAGTTAAACAACTCCTTGGTGGCAGAGCCCCTGGTGTTGATGAGGTCCGCCCCGAGTTCCTGAAGGCTCTGGACGTTGTAGGGCTGTCCTGGTTGACACGCCTCTGCAATGTTGCGTGGAGATCAGGGGCAGTACCTGTGGACTGGCAGACCGGGGTGGTGGTCCCCATCTTTAAGAAAGGGGACCGGAGGGTGTGTTCCAACTACAGGGGGATCACACTCCTCAGCCTCCCTGGGAAAGTCTATGCCAGGGTGCTGGAAAGGAGAGTTCGTCCGTTAGTCGAACCTCGGATACAGGAGGAACAATGCGGTTTTCGTCCTGGTCGCGGAACACTGGACCAGCTCTTTATCCTCTCCAGGATACTTGAGGGTTCATGGGAGTTTGCCCAACCAGTCTACATGTGTTTTGTGGACTTGGAGAAGGCATTCGACCGTGTCCCTCGGGGTGTCCTGTGGGAGGTGTTGCGGGAGTATGGGGTGTCTGGCCCATTGCTACGGGCCATTCGATCCCTATACAACCGTTGCAAGAGCTTGGTTCGCATTGCCGGCAATAAGTCGGACTCGTTCCTGGTGGGTGATGGGCTCCGCCAGGGCTGCCCTTTGTCTCCGGTTCTGTTCATAATTTTTATGGACAGGATTTCTAGGCGCAGCCAAGTGGCGGAGGGCTTTCGCTTTGGTGGCCTCAGAATCTCATCTCTGATCTTTGCAGATGATGTGGTTCTCTTGGCTTCATCGGGTGAGGGCCTCCAGCTCGCACTGGAACGGTTCGCAGCCGAGTGTGAAGCAGCGGGAATGAGGATCAGCACCTCCAAATCTGAGGCCATGGTTCTCAGCCGGAAAAGGGTGGAGTGCCACTCCGGGTCGGGGATGAGTTCCTGCCCCAAGTGGAGGAGTTCAAGTATCTCGGGGTCTTGTTCGCGAGTGATGGGAGAAGGGAGCCGGAGATCGACAGACGGATTGGGGCTGCAGCTGCAGTAATGCGGACGCTGCACCGGTCCGTCGTGGTGAAGAGGGAGCTGAGTGTAAAAGCGAAGCTCTCAATTTACCGGTCGATCTACGTCCCTACCCTCACCTATGGCCACGAGCTGTGGGTAGTGACCGAAAGAACGAGATCGCGGATACAAGCGGCAGAAATGAGCTTCCTCCGAAGGGTGGCTGGCCTCTCCCTTAGAGATAGGGTGAGAAGTTCGGCCATCCGGGAGGGGCTCAGAGTAGAGCAGCTGCTGCTCCACATCAAAAGGAGCCAGCTGAGGTGGTTCGGGCATCTGACAAGGATGCCCCCTGGGCGCCTCCTGGGTGAGGTGTTCCAGGCATGTCCCACCGGGAGGAGGCCCCGGGGCAGACCCAGGACACGCTGGAGAGATTATATCTCTCGGCTGGCCTGGGAACGCCTTGGTATTCCCCCGGATAAGCTGGAGGAGGTGGCTGGGGAGAGGGAGGTCTGGGCCTCTTTGCTTAGGCTGCTGCCCCCGCGACCCGGCCCCGGACAAAGCGGATGAAGATGGATGGATGGATGGATGGTTCTGATATATGCCTGATGTTGATGCTTAAAGTTGCTCAAAAAGATGCTTGAAACTATGAAAAAGTGGGACTTTGAGTGGAAGAAAATTAATTTGTTTACAGTTTTTCAACAATGAAAACATAATGTGGTTAGCTCCTGTACTTACAAAATAAAAGCTCAGAAAATGCTGCAAAAATGATGCAAATCATCATTATCATTAATTCCTACTAATTTCATTTACTGAAGTGGAAAAATTCAACCTAACATCCTGCACTTAGAGGCCCTTTTTTGTAACATGGACAATTGCTGCAGTCAAAAGGTGAAAATTCACATGACCTTATTAAATACACGAATAGTACCTACAAAAAACCCCCAATTGATTCTGAAGGGGTCAGCTGACCGATTCTTCATGGAATGAAGTACAATTGCCAAGTACAATGGCACGTGTCTTTGTCTGACTGACAAAACAAGTTCACAAAAGTTGGTTTGCCTTTGCTGCATAACAAAGAGCACATTGTCTCGAGGGCAAATGTCTCAAAGACGGTGAACACATAACGCTGATGTCTGTCTATCCCATTTTATCCGTTAAAAAAAGCTGTTTATCGTACATACAGCAATTGAGCCTGTTTCAGTATTTTTTCTCACATTTCAAGTCCTTAGATAATTTTTATAATTTATGCGTATATACACTGGAGTCTTGGCAAAACTAAAAGTCCTTATGTTTTTTTCTGGCTTTGTTTATCAAAGTTGTGGGTGGCTGATTTGTTATTGTATAACAGCACTATGCGCTCGTGTCTGACAGCTCTAAAAATCAGAAGGGACTCCCTGTTTGAGACATTAGAACCATAAACAAGAACTACAGCTGTCTTAAAGATGACTAAGTAGGTTACTTTGTCATCCAGCAGCATTTACTTTCAACACAACCCCTGAAAAAACCCCTAACACTGTCATTTTCATTTATTGGTGTGAAACTGAAGCGAAGACGCCAGGGACGACTATTAGTTTTGATAAGTAAACCAACTGTAGAACTCTAAATTACACAAAATACACAGAGCTAAAGACGTGCATGTGCAAGCACATCTTCAGCCAGATGATCTCCTTGTTCCTCTCTTCCTCTGTGTCTTCATCCATAATTGGGACTATCTGAGCAGAACCATGTAGCCTTTTCTTTTCTACTGTTTGACCTTTATTACTAGAGTTAGCTGCCTTTCCTTATTAATAGTGCTTAGAAGCAGTTTCAGAAAAGTTTATGCTTATACATCAGAGAGACCGATTTGACTGGACCAGTGGGAGAGAACGCACGAGGGCTTAATAGTTTTTCTTGGCCACAAACAGCACAAATCACTTCTATTGGCAAACTATCAGTCATTATGAATGCCCAGGAGATTCACATAAGCACACTGATGAAAGAGATTGTGTTGTGTGTTGTGTACATGTTGAAATTCTGAAATTGAAATAAGAAGAGAAATGATCGTCTGTATAGTTACGTTTTAAAGTGAGGAAACATCTGTCAAAAAGTAAAAATCCATCTAATTCTGGCTTTAAAAAAAGTCATTTGTCTCCCATCTTGGTGAATAAAATTCTTGAATTTTAATCAGTCTTATAGGACTAATTAGCCGATATGTGCGTCTGTGCATTGCATCCATACAGTTGATGGTTGTAGCTTGCTAATTAACCTCGTAAGCATTAGCTAATAACTTAGCGCTCTACCCTTTTACTCAAATATGGTCACGTGTAACTTTAACTCCCACATTAACGGCTAAAACCACTCCCTTTGACGCAGAGTTTAAAGCTAGTGATGGGTGACAAAAAGTGGTCACCTCCAAGTAGGTCAGTAGTAGCTTCATAGGCATGAAGTAAACTTCTTAACTATGTTGGCTACATTGGGGCTTTTTCAAGCACTTGAAAATTCCCAGGCAACAAATGTGCCTGATGTGACTAATACTAAAAGTCCTCCATGAAGGACGTAACTGTGTTGAAGACTGTATTTGTAGGTTACATCAGTGCTATTATGTGCAGCCACTATCCAAACTAGCAGACAAACTAGCCCCTCCTGGATAAGCTTGAGCTGATAAATTAGGAGCGCGTTCTCCTAAATACGGTAACCTCTGGCTACAAAAGACAAAAAACAAGAGCTATAATCCAAGTTTGAAGGCAACAAAACGGGAGTTCACAACACAGTTGGCGTTCATCTTCTATAGTAACACATAAAGTTAGAGCTACTGTTCTCACTAAAGTCTCGGTGATATATCAGGAAATATGAGCAATCTGCTGATCTGCATTCATAATGGCTGACAAATGAAAATTTAAAAAGTAAACAAGAGACGGGAGAAATGGCCTTCAACCATGTTAAGAGTGTTAAAGTTGCACCGTTTGTCCAACAGAGGGCACTCTGAAATTTCCCCGTTGGTAACACAAATGGCAAAAAACAAAAACCAGCTAATCTGAGCAGCCAGTTAATCCAGTACGGTAATAAAGTCAGATCATTTTAAACGGCGCCGTCATGTGATTTTAGCAAGAACTCACAAATGAATACACATAACAAATGTTAGGGGGATCTGTTTACGGAGCTTCTGATACAGACTTGTATGGAAGGACTTGTTAAAAACGTTGTCATTGTCCGAGCATTAGATAAATGTGGATAGCACCACATTTGGGAAGATGACGCGCCCCTCCCTGAGTGTGGGCTGAAAACAAATGGCCATCCATCCTTGTAGGTGCTTCACTGGCAGATACGGCTGTGGATGTATATGAATGGTTGCTTTGTAATTTAAACCTACATTATGTCCAATATATGTAATATGTCTCTATGTCGAGCCTGATTTAGAGCACGAGCCAAAACAAGTAAAGAAGTAATGGAGATATTTTTTTATTCTTCAGTGTTGCTTAAGTTTTGACCTCATAAAGTTGAGAAGTTGGGCCTTATAAATGATTCAATATTAGATTATTTTTCTGTCAATTATTTGATCGATAGGTGAGGTAGTTATTTAAGCATTGCAGAGATGGATGGTAGAAACAGCAGAGTGCAGCCAGAAGCCTATAAGGAAATAAACTGAGGTGAAACTAATTTAGATGCTGTGTGGAAGCAAACTGCTACAGCATCTCAGACAAGTTACGATCACTTGGGAAACCTTGCTAAATGGCAAAAGAACCAAGGTCAGACACAAATGCCTGGAACACACTCGTTTGAAACATTTCATGAGGTGAAAATCGTTACTTCATGTTCCAAAGCAGTTTTGATACATTTAAAAAAAATACACACACTAGTTCCTCTGCCCGTGGGCAGCTACCTTTGGCCTTATTAGTGTGTAATTGATCGCACCTATGTATGGGCATGCTCAGTCTGAATGTGTGATTTGTCAGTTGTGGCAGCAGTTTGTTTGTTCATCTCCATCTTAAGATGAGAACAGTAAAGTTCAGTGTGGCCGGGCAGTTTAATCAGGACCTCCGCCTCCCTCTCTAGAAGCTTTGAGACATCAGAATTTAACTCTCTGGGATGCTTCTGGGTCAGCAGTGTGAGTGAAGAATCCACAAGGGAAAGCGTGCTGAGCTATGAAATGGCACTTTCTAATCTTAATCTTAAGGCCTTCTGTGTATGTGTGTTGATCCAGCTCGCAAACCCAAAGCCATTTCTGTCACTGTTCTCCTCCCCCACTACAGCCACTCAAACTGGATGACTGATGTCTCATGCTGGATGTGCTTTGCACTTTTTTCCTCTCCAAGACCACAGGCATGTGTTGATCTCCTTAATTTGTCAGTGACCCGTGAGTCATTCCACTGATTATCCTTTCCACCCAAGGGAATTCAGAAATTACTGTTAATACAAAATGAAAAGAGGCCTATTATTCTTTTGCCTCATTTTCAGTCACTATTATAGTGATGGATGCTCATATCAAACATGGCCAAAGTTTCAGATCACGTGTAATCCCTGTGAGCCAAAAGCTCAGGGTTCAGATTGCTCTAAATATTCTCTTTCAGGCACTCAGCACCAGCTGTCAGAACAATGTTGGTTTAAAGGTGGGTGGAACGAGTGTAAACAGCTTGTTTCAGACAGTAGGTGAACTAAGGGACTTCACCAAGTCCTAGTCTAATGCAAAGAAGGATTATTCTGAGCTGTCAATCCTGAATAGCTACTTCAGCAAAGTCGGATGGAAAGCAGAATAACAAGTCCCAATTAGAGATGAATTTTGGCAACAAGCTTGAAGGTACTCTAGCATCCTTGTACACAGCAGAAACAGTAACTGATATAGCATCGGCGGATAGACCGAGGGTGTGGTTGTTGCAACCTACAGGTGAAAGAAATGTGCTCTTAAACTGAGGTCTGTGGGTTAGTGTTGTGTATTGATTTAAAATCAATCACCAGTGTACCAATACACTGTTCATGATTCATTAGCTTACACCAGACTGTTGCTCTATTTCTATTGTTATTTTCATCTATATTTTAAAAGTGAATAAATATATGAGCGATCAAACTGACCATAGCTACAGTGTTTTCTCTGTGCTCATCTTCTCTTACATTCTGCAAGCTTACCCATAAGACTATAGCCGAAAAGAGGCCACATGAAGTTTGGAGGTTCGTAACAATTTACTCTGCAGAAATTTAGCAACTTCACTATGGTGAAATGTAATTTAAATGTATAAAAAAGCATATTTTTATTCCTGTGCAAGCAGATTTCATGGGAGACATAATGTCACTGGATGACACTCACCTGTGCCACAGCCACTTGTGTCTGCTGCTGTTGCTGCTGGAGCTGTTGCTGGAGCAGTTGGATCTGGTGGTGCACAGACAACGGGGTGCTGGGTGGCAGTATGCCTGATGCTGGGAGCAGCATCTTGGGGCTGGACACCAGCAGGGAAGCCTCCTCTGAAGGCTGCTACCAGAGGGAAAAGGGGGAAATGAGGTCAGCATGATGAGGCTTCAAACAGAAAATCCTGCAAACTTGTTATTATGAGCACATTTACGGGTGGAAGAGCCTTCAAATGAATCACCGTGGACCAAAAATACAAAAATAAATGATACATAAGTCCATGCATCCGTCTATCCATCCATCTCAGCCCCTCCTGGATGGCATTTTTTCCAAAAATCAAAGTACGTTTGTTCTAATATAACAAGAAATTGGTTGTAAAAGTTGAAAATAGTTCAAGTTAACAATTAATTTGTCATGGTTTCTGACAGAATATCTAGATACAAGTCCCGAAACAGATTTCCAGCAACCGTCAGTGTACTAATGGCACATTGTGCTACCTAATGCAAGTGTATCATATATCATCCAAAGTGTCAAAAAAGGGAAGATGTCATACATCTTCGCCTTGCTCATGCGGGCACTATTTAACAAAGCTGCTAGTTGACAGTCTGCAAGGTCCCTGTTGGACACGCTGTCTGTTCCAGTAGTCAGTCTGTGGTGTTTTGTGAAGGGAGCAGTACGTAAGTACATTATTTATTTACACCGCCTTTCAAAATACAAATGAAATATCAGTCTAAGAAGACAGTTTTAAATCTGTTATTTACAGCAGTTTTGTGCATGGCGCTGCCTTCACGTCTTATTACTACGGTTAGCTGTTGGAGTGATCTACAGCTTTTGAGGATTGGACATTAAATTGTTATTGCACTAAAGAACAAGAGCGTTGTAGTGACATGCAAACTACGTCTAGAACAGAAACAATTGCTAACACAACTTTAGCTCTCACTGCTGTCTACTGTTTCACTCACTCACTGAGAGGACAGACGCACGCTCCACTTGACTGTCGCGTCTCTCACCCTCTCTGTTTTTCCACATAATGATATTATCTTGTATCCTCGCATGTGATTGGCCACAATGTGGAGGGATTGGAGCATAGCTGAGCCACTGTGTGAGAGCTGAGCAGCGAAAGGAAATTAAGTGAGGAGCCGGCTCGCGCTCATTACATTGTGTATCATGGATACTGTTGACTCCAAATCTCCCGACCACTATGTCGATCTGAGACAGCGAGATGGAGACAGTGAGACCAAGACAAGACCGAGACCAAAGTCTGTCAAGACCAAGACCACGTAAAAGTGGTCTCTTGAGACATCCAACTCTAACTTGCAGCACTATAACTTCCATTTTCACCTATCCATGTTTCTACAGTAGTGAGTAACGTCCCCAACACTGCTAATAAGTAGTACAGGACATATAAAATGACCCAGATATTTAAGAAATACATAATTTGATAAAACATAATATTTCACGTAAAAAAAGTAAAATGAATATCAGAGCTTGTGTTTTGCTTCACATGTTGCAGGTGTATCTGTTAAAATTGCACACTCATGCTCGTTTTAACCATGTACTACTTCAAACACTTTTTCTAACTTGCTCATAAGAAGCCGATGATGCAAATCAAAAGTAAAAAAAAGAGAAAGAAAAGAAAAGGCTTTGCTAATGAATAAATAAATACAATCAGGACAAGCAATAGCGTCAATAAAATGCCTTGGAGAACAAGCCGTCATCAAAACAACAATCTGAATTTAAAATGTAGAGTTGCTGATTAGTTGCACCAGTGTGGAATGAGTGGTGCTGCCCTGGAATGCAGATCAGTAGCACTGAAATGCTCCACTCCAACAATAATGAGCTTTGGGAATCAGCTCTCCTTCATCTAACGCCATGAAGCATCGTATTATAGTTTCAAGGCTTTAGTTACCGGTCACACTTCGTGGCCTTTCCGTCATTCAACTAGTCAAAATATATATATTTCTGTAATACAATGGCCAAATAAAATATCTCATAATCCATGCTAATGATGACATCCAAGCAGACACAACATGGAAATACATTTAAAACACGTGCTGTTCCAAAAAATACACAGCCATATTCTCTTCTCCGTCATCAGATAGGAAGATAAATGCAGGTATTAAATCCCCTCTTGAAGCGGTCCTTAAAAACAGACTATTACACGTTGGTATAGAGGAATAAAAAAAAAAAGCACTCTCAGACATACACGGAGACCTTGAGATTATAGCGTACATGTTTTCCTCCAAAGGCATTTACCACACAGACTGATACAGGCTGAAGGCCATGTAGTGCCCCAAAGGTAAAACATTAAGTGCGCTTTGCTGTGATGGACCAGTCATGGCAGTAGTGAGAGGAGTCTAACAGCGAGCTGACATAAATTCGGAAACCTCGGGGCCTAATAAATGAAGCCAAGTGCCAAAAACTGCAGTTCCTTAAGGGTCACTGGAGGCTGGCTTCAAAAGCGAGTCAAATTGATTATTTTAAAACCCCTAAATGCTGTCGCGACTAAGTTAGGCTGCTTTGACTGATCTGTGTAACAGCACACGCTGTGTAGATGGCCTCTTTTAATTGAAGTTACTGAACTCCACCTGTCTTGAAAGTTACTGTTTCACTGAGTTTGTGTAGTTGGAGGAATTTTAAATGGGTGGATATATATTGTGGCTTGAAAGCCTGCAATCTAGTTTTAGTGACCGGAAAGTTTGTATTTATCAATAAGCCTCTCATCACTGTGTCATCTGTGGCTACAACTTAGCAACCAAACTTTCATGCCGATAAAGCAAGAATGAGCTGGTGGTGGCCATCACACCAAAGTGGATGCTTTAAAATGTGAAAACACTGGGTGGTATCACTTCCACTGCCACCTCTCTTACTTATCGTATCGTGTATCGTAGCAGCAACACCACAGACCACCTTGTGCATACACCTGTGATGCTACCAGTTTCTGACAAAACTGCGATATTTATGTGTAACAGTGTTGGTCAGCCAGCCAGATATATGTGGATATCAAAAGCTTTTGAATAGAGCTGCTGTGTATTCGAGGGCAAAGTGTTTCATAATGAATCAAATGCTATTGGACGGTTGGGGCGACTGGCGATCAGAAACCTGATGAAATTGAACCTTAACCTGCCTTAAGGAATCTACGCCAAAATACTTCACAGTCTGTCTCTCATGCCTTCTGGTGACACCAAGAGCAGACGCACTCTGCATGAGAGGAAAATGTGACTGATGGCCTGCCTGACACGGACCTTTTATGTTAACGAGAGGAAATTATCCAGGTTGACAGGTTGTTTGGCGCCATCATGATTTGAATAATAAGACAGAAGTCTCCAGAATGAGTGAGAGTGTGTGTGTATAAATGTGAGATAAGAGAGAATTTGTTGGCGATGACTTCTCAGTAACAAGCAGGATCCCGATAAACGTGTTTTCTCTAAAGTGCCTCTTTTTAACACACACTTCCTTCACCTTTATTCCATTGGAGTTACTCCGAGATACGTAAAACAACTGCTCAGCTGCTAAGTAAAGGACGGTAAGCAGGATTATTGCGGTAGCTTTGAAGCTGGGTTGTCAGACAGAGAAGGTTTAGCAAGTGGAAGCGTGAATAAGATAATTCAGCACTTAAAGCAACACAGAGGAAAGAGGATGGCATGTTTGGCTCACGAGTACTGTGGACACAGGAACTATTCCCAATTATAGAGAAACAGAAGGAGAAGACAGACATAAAGACTGTCAGCTGGCGCAGAAGAAGACATAACACAGATGGAAAGAAATCCCATTCCAAAAGTACACTGATTTAGTCATCTGCAACATTTTCCCATCTGATAAATGGTAAATGGCCTGTATTTGTATAGCGCTTTTCTAGTCCCTAAGGACCCCAAAGCGCATTACACAACCTGTCATCCACCCATTCACACACACATTCACACACTGGTGATGGCAAGCTACAATGTAGCCACAGCCACCCTGGGGCGCACTGACAGAGGCGAGGCTGCCGGACACTGGCGCCACCGGGCCCTCCGACCACCACCAGTAGGCAACGGGTGAAGTGTCTTGCCCAAGGACACAACGACCGAGACTGTCCAAGCCGACGCTCGAACCGGCAACCTTCCGATTACAAGGCGAACCCCCAACTCTTGAGCCACGATCGCTCCATAAACTGTTTACTACCAGTGATGTTTCCCATCACTTATAACAATGATTGTCTATGCCATAACTGCATATTAGAAAAGCCATTATACTGCTTTTGCAAAATCCATTGTCAACATCCAAAGAATGTGTCACGGAGGACTGGAGCTGTTCTAGCACCTAATAAGCAGTTTTGAGGAAGCACATAGGAAATTTCAGCCTCTTTGGGATGTGGGTAGTTCAAGAGTTGTCATTTTCCCCCTCATATAACATCAATGGTGAACAAAAGAGCTAAGGCAGGCCAAATATATGGTACCATACTAGACGCAAACAGCAGCTTACTATGCATCAAACAAAGGATTCCAGGCAAAGGAAGGTAATTCCTATGCAGACCAAACACATGAAGTTTGTCAGGTGCACTAACCATAAATTATAGGATGTAGTCACAGACTATATATAAAAAATAGACGGTTTGTGCCTTTAGCCCTAAGGTCACAGTTACAACTCTGGCTGCATAGAAGCATAGAATCAGTTTATGGCGCTTATTTGAGTCAGAGGAGGATAACGCACACAATGATTTGTCTTGTGGCTGTTGAGTTGACTTGATGTATGCTTACTGTATTCTAATTATATACGTTTTGAAATATATATTTTTGAAAGCAGCAGAAAAAAAACTGTGCAACGAATACACAGCATATCGACAAAAGCAGTGGGCCACCTACAGGAGCTGCGCAGCCTTGGAAACCTAAGCCATGAAGCTCCCAGCACACAGCTCTTTTGCTGATGTTAACTTCAGAGGAGGTCTGAATCTCTGCATTCCTATATACTGTAAATCATAGGAATAGTAGTATAAAAGAAAAACCCGATGCATTTTACAGATGAATTGCTTGACAGCTGCATTGATAAAAGTGGTAATGATTGTGGATGTAGGAGTATGCTACCATTTTACTTTCAAGCTCTTTTCAAGTCTCTTTTGAAGATGACAAACAAAAGACTGGTTGCAGAGTTGGTGTATTAGCTTCTCAGGGTCATTCTTTACCCATCTCAAAATGATGCCACACTTGGAATATAAGCTCTAAGAATGATATGGACTAATAATGTCAGAAATAAATAAAGGTATTAAGAACCAACCAGCTGATAGACTGTAATGACCTCAAACCTTATCAAATGAAGTTTGATTGTAGAATAGTGTAATTTAAAGAATATCAAAATACAGTTGTTGCATTTTCTTTAAAAAGGTTCGGCTGCAATAAATAAAAAAGAACATGTAAAAGTGTGAATAATTATTTTTATTATCCCTGAAACACATGACACATCACACTTCCTCTGAGCCAAATCCTGTAACTCCAAAAATGCCACTGCATAGAGGGCCCACACAGCTGTGTGAATGCTGGATGCCAACATATTCCCATAAACTGCACAATGCCTGGAGTGACTCCTAAAAAACTGGTGACTGAGCTAGCGAGGGTTGATGCATATGAAAAGCTGTCAAGGATGTTAAATGGGGCAGGCAAATGTGGGCGTAGAAGGCACTCAGTTGTGAACATTTGTAATCTTTGTGTTAATGGGTACAAGAAGTCCATTCATTAAAAAAAAGAAGCCAAACTGGTGATGAGATCAGTCTCTTTTTTTTTTAAAGTAACTTTCGAATTTCCATATGAGACGCAACAATGGGTATGTTAACTTGGATAATGGGTGGATAAATAAAAAACATCCACAATGCCGACGACAAAAGCCGAGGACAGGCACTGAGTCAAACCCACACATGAAACGCTCACACCCCCGTATTCACAGCTAGAAGTTTGTTAAACACAATCCTGCATATTCAAACACAGACTCGGCCTCTCTGCACTGTTTACTGCCTAGAATAAGAAACAACAGTCCATGCCTGAATGCTAAACTTGTTTACCACAGAAAAAGCCAATTATGGAAGACGGAGTGAATATTCAAACTGAGAAGGGGGGCTTAAAGGGGAGGATCAGCCATATTGCTGAAATTTCTCATAACTGTTTGACCCAAAGGGAAAAGTTGCTATTATATCACACACTAACAAGTTCATAGTTGTCCCTTTATAGCCTTCCCTTTATCTTTTAGCCTCTGGTTGTACTCATTGATGGACAGACAGAAAACAGGGAAGCAGAGAAAAGGGAAACAAAGCTAAAGATAGATGATGAGGGATAAAGGAAGTTTTTAATTCTCCTCCTACAGCTGTGATTACACTAGCTGCTCTCTGTCTGTCAAACAGACAGTGCCCTCCCACCCACACACACACACGGACGCTGGCTATAAAACACTGTGCAGTCTGACAGGTTCTGGCTTCCTTCACTGCTGACAGCCTTGGCTACAGATTTACAACTTTATCAAGGGCTCTCGAGAAGAAAAAAGAAAATAAAATCTGCACAAATTACTCCACTGTGGCTCTGCCTGTAATAAAATTGCATGACATCAATCTAAACAACCTAAACCATGGTATAGCAGTATAAGGGAATATCTTAATTTGGCGGAAGTGTTTTGACGTGCTTGGGCACGTTACTATGAATAACCCCATTAACAGACTACTCCTCCACTATGTTTTACTTCTAAGGGTGACTTCATGATAATATAGTGATAGCGTGATGCCTCCTAATGTAACAAATCTGTTATTGTTCAAAGGATGTTCCAAAAGAAAAATGGTTTGGGACTAACAGAATAATAATAATAATAAGAAGAATTTGGGGCTAAGAAAAGCTTTGGTGTGAAAAGCAAGACTAAAGAGCTGTTTATCTTAAAACAATAGTTTGATTTATTGTGTCTTGATACTTTGTTATTAATATCCTAGCCATCTTGCTATTGTTTAACCAAAGATTTGCCTAGTGTCAGGATTAGCTAAATTAGCAAAGTTTGAGAAACAAGTAGACATTTAAAAAAAATTCCCACTCATTTTGGCATTCCAGTTTTCTACAAAACAGGTGATATTTTTATAAAAAAAAGGGTGCATGTTAACTACAACCAGTACCCTAGATCAGCGGTCCCCAACCCCCGGGCCTCGGACTGGTACCGGTCCATGAGTCGTTTGGTACCGGGCCGCGAGAGTTGAGGCTCAGGTGTGAAATGTATGGTTTTCAGGGTTTTTATCGGTTTTCAGTGTTATTTTGTTATCGTTTTTATCGTTTACTCGGTTTTCCTGGGTCTTTTCACGTGTGTTATGAATAAATTTTCTTTTTTTCGGTACCGGTACTAGTTTTATTTTGTTGTATTTATCCGCGACACCTTAAAGGCCGGTCCATGAAAATATTGTCGGGAATAAACCGGTCCGTGGCGCAAAAAAGGTTGGGGACCGCTGGCCTAGATGGATCAGCAATGACTTGGTAGATTTTAAGTTAATTACTGTATATTTCTCTGAATAATTTGTTTTCTTTGTACAACTATTTGACGGGGTTACTTGAAAGAGCAATATTCTAACCCAGGGGTGTCAAATTCAGGTTTACCGAGTGCCATATTGAAATACGAGGATCACACCAAGAACCATAAACATGCTTTAATCTGTAAATATACAGTACAGTACTGTATAGACATTTGAACTGCCCTTCAAGTTTTTATATTTTGCTTCCAAGGAGCTCAAGTGGTGGAATAGCTCCCTATGCCTTTTCAGGGTTTGTTTGTTTGTTCAGCCACTTAAGGACCCCAAAGCACTTTACACATTCAGTCATCCACCCATCCACACACACATTCACACACTGGTGATGGCAAGCTACATGTAGCCACAGCCACCCTGGGGCGCACCTCTGACCACCACCAGTAGGCAACGGGTGAAGTGTCTTGCCCAAGGACACAACGACCGAAACTGTCCGAGCCGGGGCTCGAACCGGCAACCTTCTGATTACAAGGCGAACTCCCAAATCTTGAGCCACGAAGGTGAAAAAAGCTCCCCATGGACCCCTCTTTTCACTTGGTAAAGATTTAAGCTACTCATTCTCCCACCTCAGTCCCAGCTGAGATTGTTTGCCTTCAGCAAGAACTTTCCTTTGTCTTGGATTTTGATTTAGCTAGCCTTTTAGCTTCAGTGGGTGCTCTGCAGGTCTGCCTGTCTGTTTTGTTTGGTGTATGTAACAAGATCATGGAAATGGTCACCAAATGATGTCTCAGTGATATATCCTGTGTACTGATACAGGATGAAATAGGAGTGTACTAAATCAGAGAA
Organism: Rhamphochromis sp. 'chilingali'; assembly: GCF_963969265.1. Lineage (NCBI taxonomy): Eukaryota > Metazoa > Chordata > Actinopteri > Cichliformes > Cichlidae > Rhamphochromis > Rhamphochromis sp. 'chilingali'. Next base: position 29,390,923 of record NC_137934.1, read on the forward strand.
TATTTCAGCAGGTTTTAAAATCACATCCACAGTTTGTGGCAAGCTCACCCACATTTTCAACCCAGCATGCCACACTGATCAACACCCTGAGAAAGGAACCTCGTTGTCCCATCCTTCAGAATAGCCTTTTCATATTTCCTTTCCAATTTCCACTGAGTCCTTTCACTTCTGACACAAGCATCAGGTGGTGGTTGTTTTTTTGTTTTTTTTTGTTTTTAAATAATGCATACAGTCTGCAAGCTAGACTCAGAGCTTGTTAGGGAATATCTACAACCGTGCAACAAAGTCGAACATTTCTTTGCCCTTAGTGTCATTAGAATCATTTGAGCTGCTTTTGATGATCTTTCAACACAGCCATTGTTGTTATTGTCAAAGCTAATCTAAATGACATTTCTTGTTTTCCTGGCTAATGGTTGCCTCATTACTTTTTAATGATGCCAGTCACATAGTTGCGGGCATTAATTTGCATGTCGTTGTACTTGAGGCACTGGCTGTTCTTATTACTCAAAGCTCTGTTGGTTTTGCTTCAAGATGTCTAATCAGAGACTGATTCAGACCTGGGAAGCAAAGGGAGAGCTACTTATTACTGTAGTATAAAAACAGTAGGCAGTAGGGTCTGTGGAGGGTTCATACAAAACAACTCTTATGTTAACAATTATAAATAATAAGTAACATGTAATTGGGAGTGGTGAACAAGTTGACAAAAGTCTGTTGCAAAACCTATTTGGTATACCTGGATTTCTTCCAGGTTATATTTAGGTGATTTGCAAGCCAGGCTGGTAGTTTAATTTGTCTTAATCCAACATTGGACTTCTACAGTCATCCTCGCAATTTCTTCTACAGATCAGACATGCCAGTTACAGCTCCATTCATCCCATCCACCCGCCCAGCTATCTGGGGGGAGGGACTGGAGCCTATTACAGCTGTCATGGAAAGGTGGAGTGGACCTTGGACAGGTCGTCAATCTGTCGCAGGGAAAACTCTTCCTATGTAGACTATGGTGAAGCTAGGGAAAGAAGTGGAGTAGGGGTAAAAAAAAACCCCCAGAAAAGGCTTAGTGTTGTATGCGAGGCTGGACACGAAGAAAGGAGGAAAGGACTTGTATCAATTGGATATTGACAAATGCAGAAGAGGAGTACGGGATCCAATTTACAAGGGTGATGTGCAGAGCCGTCTACAGAGGGATAATTTTGATGAGCCATGCCATGAAAAGAGTTGTTTAAAGATAGGTTAAGAAGAGAGGTGACAATCAGCATGGAGCAGTATGGACTGCATGCCAGTGTTGATGGAGAAGTACCGAAAAGGTCAGAAGCAGTTGCACTTCTGTGTAACCTGATGAAGAAACTCCCAAGAACCTCTCAAGAAATGTTGCTACACGTTGGGTCGACGCAGCCTGCAACAACTTAAATAGCGTGGAAAGTTACAGTGTAGGGATAAAAGCTAAAGCTAAACCAAGCTTTACAGATGGGTTCAAAGTGGGGGTACAGTTGAAGATGTTAAGGTTTCCATTGGATGTGACCAAAATGGACAAGATTATAAATGAGTATAACAGAAGGGCAGGTTGAGCAGTTTGGTGGGTAAAGTTAGAGTAGCAAAGCTGAGATGGTTTGGACAAAGGATGTTAAAGATGTAGCTGCCAGTAGCGAAGAAAAAAAAGAAGACCTCAGAAAAGACTCATGGATGTATTGAAGGAGGATGCTAGGGGTAGGGTGAGATGAAGGCGGGTGATCTGCTTTGGTGACCCCCTAAAGGGAGTAGCCGAAAGAAGAAGAATGTCGACACAAAATGCAGGCTACTGGAGTGGAAAGTGTAATGATGGATGAGACAGAACAAGCAAATGATGAACGGGGAAACAAACCCTCTGTGTGGAAGTAAAAAAGATGTACGATCATCTCAGGCTTTGGAATGCAGATCAATCCTGGACTAACTCAAGCCTGCCTGAGGCGAAAAGGTCACCGTTTTACTTTGTCTTTTCTTTGGCCGCATTTTTTTGTGGTTTGCTGTCAGCCAACAACACACGAGTTACAGGCTCAGAGCAAATAGCTTCCTACATGGGATGATACCAGGTCCAAATACCACAACATTCCCACATATACGCATTTAAAAGCAGACGTGGATAAAAATAGAGGGTAAAAATGAGGCATGCTTAAATGTTAAGGTCTGCAGGATGACAGTATTTTGGCTTTGGGACTCCTTGGTTATTGGCAGACTTGTGTTGTATCACAACTTTACAAGTCTGCACACACATGCACACGCGCGCACACGCATGCTGGGAAATCAAATCAGACAGTGAGGCTACAGAGAGAAACCACCTCAGCTAGTGCCTCCAATATAAATGGGTCAAGAGACAGTTTCACAAAACCCCGCTGAGTTTACAGTGAAAAGTTGAGAGGCTGCATTTTTATTGTGTGAAGAGCATTGGAAAGATAAGTCCTGTAAGGCTGCTGTGGAGACAGGGAAAAGGGCCAAGTGTGAGTGTGCCTGCAGCTTAGAAGCTATGAGTTAAAGGCTGAAGAGACATGAATGTTTCTTTTTTTAGGCCATGGTAACAGGATTAAAATTGTTTCATGAAATAGACTAACAGTGCTATGATTTAATATATGTAACAGTGGTGCTAAAGCTGTAACTTCCTGAAAGAGAATAGACTCTTTCAAGGTTAACAGCACTTGCTACTCACACCTCTTCCCTGCTTTCTACAACTCTTTATGTCATCATCAACATCATCACCCTCTTGTCCTGAAGCCAGGCGAGTAATCACATGTGTGAAAACAGAATTTATGGTCTTTAGAGTCACACTTGACTACCTAAGCTTTCACACTCAGGGAAGATGTTCAAATTCTCAGTTGCAGCTGCTTAACTACTCATTTATATATTGAACCATAAATTAAACAAGTACTTATGTATCTAAAAAAAAAACAGAACAACACCATTTCTGAAAGATGCAACTGACAGGAAAAACAAGAAGAATAAACACAAACACGTGTGTCAGAAGCATGCTACAAGAAGTTAAAGGAAAGTATCACGATGCTAGAAAGTTCATTATCATTTTGAGGAAAGCGATTGAACCAGGCTGTAAAATTAAAACTATACTAGTAGCCCAGAGAAGCTTCAGTGCTTATTCCGATCTTGGTGGCCTTTTGTTTTGCTCTCTTTCAGGATGAACCCCTCACTACTTCAATAACACTGAGGTCTGAACTCTAGGGAGGCCAATCCATAACTCATGAAATTAACTGTCCGTTTTCTATCATCTACGTATGTTTTTTTGCCGTGTCTTTGAGATCCTTGTCATATGAAAAAGTGAATGTGTTGTCAGTCAGACATTTTCCAGATGGTACTGCTTGAAAATTAAATCAATTTTGACAGTATTTGTCTGCAATCATAATCCCATCAAGTTTGATAAAGTCCCCATCACCGCCGGCTGAAATGCAAACCATGACAGAGCCTCCAGCCTTTTACAGAGGGCTGCTGACACACCTGTTACCACTGATTTTCAGTCCGGTTCTTGTATAACGTGGCATACCTCAGCTGTGCAGCTTTTCTTGCAGTTTCTGTTAATGATGACTTCTTGACAGCAATACTTCCAACACAGACCATTTCTTATAAGTCTTCAGTGAACAGTAGCTCCTATGACTGTTCACTTCTTGACACAGATCATGGATGTCACTCACCCAGTTTCCTTAAATTTTTAAAGGTCACACTGCACACCATGCCCAGATATGGCAGGTTGTTAGTAGGGGTGCAACGATATTCGTATCGATATTGAACCGTTCGATACAGTGCTTTCGGTTCGGTACGCATATGTATCGAACAATACAACATTTGTAATTTATTTTATCAACTTTCCTTCTGACGATGCTGTCTGTGTTGAGCGCTCAGTGAATCTGCGTTCGACTACTCCGCCTAGGCTGCACTGTCGAGCGCAGATCCACTGAGCGCTCAACACAGACAGCATCGTCAGAAGGAAGAGCGCAGGGCACCTCCCCTACCCTCATTCAGATGTGGTGTTTGGAATTATTTTGGTTTTCATGTGACGTATGACCCTGAAGGTAAGCGAGTCATGGACTAAAGTAAAACAGTATGTTGGATGTGCCACACAATGCTCAATTACATGGGTGGGAACTAGTGTGTTAGCACAGTTAGCTCGTTAACGTGTTGGCCGTCTAGCCCCATGCACGGGGCGATCGGCGGTAGCTCGTTAACGGAGATTTGCCATGTTGTGGCGTTAAGGTCATTTCAACGAGATTAACCTGAAAGCACTAGTGGGAACACAACGAATATGACTGCACATTTACACCGACATCATCCTAGTGCAAAGACAAAAACAACAAGCATGCTACTAACTTTAGCCAAGTCATTTAGACAGCTGTTAGCACATGATTCTCCTTATGCTGCTGAGAATATAGCCCAGAAGAAGCGGATAGTATAGCTTTTATTTTGGAAAGAGCCATTTCTCTGTAATAAACTCTCTTTTCCAAAGATGAGTGATTCCTCAATCAGATACAGGGCTTGCAATATCGCTAGCCCGACGTCCCGGAGCTAGCGATCTTTCCAGTCGGGCTATTGTAGGAAGAAAAATATATGTCAATGCTTTTGCATTCTTTCAGAAATGTAGCTGGGTAATTATGTCATTGGCATCGGTGAGCCACTGTCAATATGTGACATATTGAAATCGCGTTTGAATTTGCGCTTGTTTTTTTTGCTTTCACTTTGCAATCGTGCGAACTGTGTATAGAGAGCGACAGCACTGATCTGTGAGTGATGATAATTTGTGCACCAATTCCTCTGACATCGTCTTATTAATCGTTAGCTTACTATGCAAACATGACAAGTGAAATCTCCCGCAGCAAGCTTAAACATGTGAGAGGTTGATCGCGCAGAGAATCGCTGAGCTTATGTGAGTGAGTGTGTAAAAGCATTTCAGTTCTGCTGAGCCAAATAAGACAGGTCAGGGTGAAGAAGTGACAGCCAAAGAAAAGCTTACCACAAAACGGAGAAGTTATGACAAATCAGACTATGAGGCAAAAAGAAAGTGCAGCTTTATGGTTTCATGGACAAAAGAATTTCTGTGGCTGCAATATGATGAGCTAAATAACCAGGGCTGCACATAAGTGGTCCGCAGGTGCGCATTCGCTGTCAAAATAAAAAACACGTACAAGGGTTAGGGTTAAATTTAAAAACTGTACATTTGAGTTAAAATATATATTTATAATTTTAATAAATGACAAATTAAGAAGGCATGAACATTTTTTTTGTATCGAAAAAATATCGAACCGTGACACCAAAGTATCGAACCGAACCGAACCGTGAATTTTGTGTATCGTTGCACCCCTAGTTGTTAGCTACTAGCTCCGTGGGAATCACTTTGTTCGTATAAATTAATAAATCGCAATGAATGAAAAATGACAAAACACTCTGGTTCCTTGAATACATAAATAACTGAGTGGTGGCTTAAGACTTTTGCGCAGTGTTGCATCTTTTATCCCTACGCTGGTTTTTCACTCCAGGAAGTGCAGACTGCATACTTGAGGGATATTAACCCTTTAAGACCTACCATAGAACCAAGTCCGCCAGAGCTTATATTATATTTTTACATGCTGTGGAGCCATTTATGGGAGCATTTCAAGTTGCTATACATCAATACAACCATTATAGCCCAAACTTTAATAATATGTCTGCATTAGGTGCATAATAATTACATAAATTGCAAAAAAGTGCAATAAACTACAAAAAAATTGAAAATCGTTTTTGTTTTTTTAACATATATTTCTAGTTAGAGAAATTTAAGAGGCTTATCCCTCAAAACTGTAAATACAAAAAAAGTTGCACAAACTAGTTTCCCACCACAGGAAATTTATTTTAAGTGTCTTCATAGTTTTATTTTTGAAATGCACCAATTTTTATATATTGCAGGAAAAACGAAAATAAATATTATAGTGCAAATTTGCAAAATAACAGCATATGCATCAAAATAAACTATTTCCAGCGGTGCAATATGAGTCCTAAGCATCCCAGAAACGACACAGAAAGTCATAAATTCAAACATAACTTTTAAAAACACAAGTATAGGCTCATAAGGCCCCGATCGTAATAAAACTACATTTCCGCAAAATGACGTCACTTCCGGTTTCGGGCAGGTCATGGCGGACATGCGGCAGTTCACGCTGATGGACGTAGGAAGTGTTACAAACAGCTGATCGGATCGGCGAAGCGTGTTTCTGGAATATTATGTTTTTGTTGCTGCAAGCGCTTTTTATGCAGTTTTTGCAAAGCTATATGTGGAAGGAAACTGTGACCTAGGACAAGCTGATGGCATAAGATGTAAGTACAACTCCTCCGGTTTCATATGCAAAAAAAATTATTGCACTACTTTACGTGGTTGCAGTGCTACCGGGATTTAAAAATACTTACGCAAAATGGAGCGTGTCCGCTCCGACCGGCTTTAAAGGGTTAATATTGCCAAAAGTCAAGCAAAGCTCTGTATAAACATTTTCCCTAATGTTGATTTTTCAATTATTTTGGGAAAGTTTATTCTCCTTACAACGGTTTGTATATTTATTTATTGATAAAGTTTAAATTTAGGGCTGGATCAGGCAACCCTGAATGCTCCATTAGTTATGTGGCAATAGGTCTAGGCTGTTGAGGGCTTCACTCACCTCTTTTCACTCTC
>NC_137934.1:32296617-32339617 GCF_963969265.1 Rhamphochromis sp. 'chilingali'
AAAAAAAAGAAAAGACAAAGGATGAACTGAAGCTCTGCCATCACGTAATATCGCATACTGCTGTTTCTGATGTCATTTATAAAAAAAAAAAAAAAAAAAAAAAAGAAAAAGAAAAACAAACAGAAGGTATTTTATCCTGTCGATTATGGTGTCAAAGAGTTGTATTACAGTGGGTTGGCTCAGAGCTAGCTGGCTCAGAGATATGTCATGTGAACACACACACATACACACATATACTGTAATTGAAATCCTACCTCTTAACACTGTGAAATGCCCTTAAGCTCTCTGGAATATACTCTTCATCTCATCCCCCTCCACCTCTCTCTCTCACACACACACACACACACACACACACACACACACACACACACACACACACACACACACACACACACACACACAGTAGAACGAAACAGAGCAAACTGGTTTAACACTATTGGAGTTCAGACATATTCAGTAAGAAGACATCCGTCTTACCAGTGCTTCACCTTTCTGTCTATCTGGCCCAAGATTATAAAATTGATTTCACCCTTTGAAGGAGACCTCAGGTAATTATCTGTTTAGAGGAAGAAGACAGGCAGGGACATAGACAGGTTACAATGATGTAAAAAAAAAAAAAAAAAGGAAGAAAAACAAACACTAATGTATTATTATGGAAGCCCATTTCCGCCACTAAAAAAACAAACAAAACAAAAAAACCAGGTATCCATAACTCTCAAAATTTCGAGTTAATAACTCAAATTTTCGAGTTAGCTCTGCCAATCAGTAATCTATGTGAATGAGGTCACTTTCTTGTTACCCGGAAGCATATGGCGCAGAGTAACACGCACTCAAAACCATATCGCAACAAACTGGCGCTTTCGCGAGTACGTTTGCTGATAGTAACGCCATGTGATTCAGCTAATAACACAAGGATTTCATCATTTTTGAAGCCACGCTGAAAATACTCAGCAATCTGTGCATTCATGACTGGATGTAATACTGGTAGCTTAGCTGTAGCATTTGTACCTGAGGGCTTCAGCTTCCGGGTAATAAGGAAATTATGTCATTCACGTAGATTACTGATTGGCAGTGCTAACTCGAAATTTCTAGCTAATAAGTCAAAATTTCGAGAAAATAACTAAAATAATTTCGAGCTATGGATCCTTTTTTTTTCTAAGTGGCGGAAATGGGCTTCTATTTATTATAGGTAATATGTCTTTCATTTGAAATGATAGACAGATGACAAATTAACAGATACACCAGGGTATCACCAAAACAGCTTCAATCCATCTTCTCTTCACAGCTTCAGACCTCTACCTGAGTATGAAGCGTCATTCTTCTACAAGATATTTCCTCATTTGGGGCTTTGGTGGTGGTGAGACTTGTTTAACATGATGATTAATTTGGGATGAGATCTGGTAACTGTGATGGTCAGAGCAATATGAGTCACATAATGAGTGACATAACTTTCATCCTCTTCAAACCTTGAACCCCATGTATTGATGGGGGTACTGGTACTGGTTCAGTTCACTAGCTGGGCCCACGTCCTCATTTTATGTTTGACAGCGTTTTAGTAGGTAAAGGTGAATGCTTGGACATGAATTGCGCTGCGGTTTGGGGAAGGCCTCGAAAGGGACTGGCGGCGGCTCCCAGGACTGGCAGATCCCGATGTACTAAATAGGAGTGAAGAAGTTAAGGAATTGAAAAGGGGAAGTAGGGAGGCTCACGTAAACGAGAGTGACAGCTTGCAGAACTGGGAGAACCTATGTAGATGATAGCTGGAAGGAAAGTGTTTGGAGGCGTGGTCCCGCTCCTGAAATTCTGATACATAATCTCCAATACAATTTAAGATTGACTTTATTACCTAAATGAGCTGAGCTGTGCAACATGCTTTGTAATGATCAATGCAGCGTTTAGGTTCTTGTGGATTGGTTCGTTATGCAAAGGTGCTGTATATTTATTGTTTGTTGATTTTCAGTGTTATGTCACACTTCTGGGTACAAATAAGCTAAATGAGAAACTAAAGAGTAGGATTACACGTGAGAAATAAATATTGAACTCATTAAAAAAAGAAATGACAAGAAATGAGCACAAAAAATATTGTGTACTTGAAATATCGCTCGTATATTTGGTGTCATGCTGTCCCCTCTCTCCTCACCTTATTTCACTCCTTTCTTCCACCTCACTCATTGCTTCATCTCTTAACCCCGTGAAGCTTCTTCTCTCATGTTCTCATAATAGGTGTAAACTAATGTGATTCCACATCGTGTCATGACATTTACACTGTGCGCCTCTTTACTTCTTGCTGAATGAACGACTGAACAGAGCTCTAATGAAGTGCAGGCAGTGACTGGAGTTGATGGCAATGACTGCCGCAAACACAAAACACAATACAGTCTCAGTGTGAGAGACACAACAGACAAGACTTTTTCTCCCCATCACACGTCTGTCTTTCTGTACTTCTCCTTCCATTGTCCCATCCAAATACCCCTCCCAATGTTTGGCCGATTCTGCCTTGTTGTCTTTTAAGAACCTGCCCAATTATAACATTTTTAAATGTAAATAAGTCCCTAAAAATAATAAGTGTTCCTTCTTTCTTTTTATTAGCACCCTTCATGTGCAGCAGATTTTTAAGCTCAGTTTTAGGATGTAACAACAGCCCATGGGCTCACAGTTTGACAGACATCAAGTATCTGAACACTTCAGAAAAGGATCACTGAGGATAAGGTTTCAGTGTGGACATGAAGCTTTTCATAGCAAGTCACCCAAACCACACAACAGCATATTAATGACTAACTTGTGCTGTGGATGGATCATCTCAGGCCTTCTCTTGACTGAAATTTGGTCCATTTTCAGCATCTTTTCCCTGCTGTGTGATTGATTTGTCTGGACCTGTACACTGACTTTCATTGAGGGGAATAAAGGTAACCCATATGGAAAAGATATATATAAATCTTATAAAGTTTGTATCTGTCTTGTGTGAAACTTGTATGAAAAGCATATAAGAGTGAAAACAGATATAAGATCCCTTGAAAAATTATATAATGAAACTTGTATGTTTTGGATACTTACTAAAACAATGTATGAAAGTAATGAGAAAGTGGCCACTTTCATGAGTAATCACATGTAAGTTTTTACTATTTCTTTTCCATATGGGAATGCTCATCATCCATCTTCACTGTGCTAATGTGTTTATTTTATCCTAGCCATAGCTCTGTAGCTAGGCACCTGGTAACAACCCCACTATATATCAGCTAGCCCAACTTCAATAACACAACAAAGATTGCTCCCGTTTAGCTTTCTGTCTTCATTTATATCTAAAATGATAACAAAACCAGTTTTCCAGACATCCTTCAATGAGAATATGATTTATTATCCTTCTATCGAAGCTAGCTTCCTGCTAATGCCATTAAACTTGATAAATCCTTTTTTTCATGGATGCCTGGATGTTAAACTTCTATGGCAGTGTTTGTTTGAGTTTGGGAATCTAGAAGACCCAGAAATGGCTAAAGACATCACACTTTAAAGGCGAATAGCGCTGAAAGCTGTAACAATCAGTAACACTTTGCAGCAAAAACCATGCAATACCTTTTGGGCAGCAGAGAACCACCTTGTCTAAAGAGCAGTATATCCTGCTTTTTTAGAAAATCTGTTCATTTTTCATTTAAATTTCTTTAAACAGAAAGCCGTGCATTGAATTTATCAAGAGGAAGGTGTGCGGTAAGTGTAATAAGCGGAATAGGTTAAAGATTTTGGATCAAACCACCAAATTCAAAACTGTTAGGCCAAGAAACGCAATCACTTTGGACGCCTCGCTTGTTAAAATCATAACAAAGCTGTAGAAATGAGGAAAAAAACGAGGGAAGGAAACAAAACGATTATATGGCAGAGTGCCACCTTTTGAGCATCCAACCCAGGACTGCCCACACTGGGAGCATAGCCAAATGCTTGAGAGGTTTTACATAAAAAAAAGAGGTATTTTTACACATTTGTCTTGAATTAGTGCCAGATGAGAGAAATTTATTGTAATTTAAAAGCACATCTGTCCATTAGAAATATTAGCTGAAGTGTGAAAATTGTGTAATAGGCAACATACCTGAGATGAATGCTGCTATTTCATGGCTATCCGTAGCAGGAAGGCGTGTGTTGCAGTGTCATGTCTCACCTGGGGAAGTTCCTTGTGAAAAACTGCTTCACTGCAAATATTTGTGTGTGTGTTGTCGCTTTATTTTGTCAAAACAAATGATAGTTAATGCCAAAAGTTGAAAATATCATTTTGGTGGGTGCTGTGTTGCCTTGGCAACAGAAACTGCATCAATCACTTAGAAATGGCATTTCACAGGAGGATGCTGTGTACCTTGGCAGCACTCAGGGCTAAGTGTTGTTGCCCCTAACCACATCCTTCATATCACTACCAAGGAGAGATGGCACACATTTGAAAAATGAACCGGCACGGACCCATCAGGTGACAGTTATCTTTAAGAGCATGGGGATGCTGCCTAAAACTAAGCATGATTTTCTGTAGGTATATTGTTAGAGGACGACCTCTTCACTTACTGTTCTGGATTATATCCTTTGTTGCCTTGAAGAGAACACTTAATCACCTTGAACAAGATCTCCTCTGCCATTGACCACTGAGCAGCTCAGGACTGTGTATGAGGATATGTGTGTTGCCCAATCATTTGGAGCATGAAGAACAAAAAGAGTTCGCAGATTAAGGGAAGCTCAGGGGATTAAGATCATTTCCTGTGTGTAAGCTGTAAATTAGTCCTGCAGTACCACAGGGGAAAAACATATCAAGTACCATAGTCCTGCTGGACTCAACTTACAGAATTAGATGGTCACCTACCTTCAGACGTCAGATAGATCGCATGAGTTTAGCTCAAATGCGAGGCCTTATCTTGCAGCGTTAAAAGAAAGAATAAAAGTAGACACTGGCTCGCTTGCACAAGCTAAAAATGTTTTAGTTCGCCTGCTATAATTCCTTACGCCATGTTTCTTTGTACATGAACTATCACAAAACAAAGACATACTCTTCAGAGACACACTACACAAGTTGGTAGCTGGTTAAAGCTAATACATGTTTAAAGATTGCATATAAACTGTCCGATGGGTAGTTTTGCTAGTTTTTGGTTATGTATGACACAGACATGTACAAACACCTTTTTATTGCTAATATCTTCGTTATACAACTATGTATAATCATGTGACCAAAACTTGGTTGTTTAAAAACAACCACAACAAGAGAATGACATATACATCTAACACAGATATATACATGTATTCATTTTTTTGTCTTATTTTAAAGCTATAAAGTTAAGTTACACATAAACCTGTTCAGTTTTAAAGGCAAACAAAAGCAAACATTTGAGGTTAGCTTCTGGTTTGTCACCTGTGATACGTCCATCATGACATAATTTGCTCCAATTGGTCATAGCATTGGTTGCTTGAGTCAAAATTAATTAAACTTTAGATCACCTGTACTCTGAACACACCAGCTTCACACTGCAAACAGTTATTACACTTAACATCACTTCAAGTCTGCAAGTCATTGTCTCTCATTTTCACATTGGTGCTGGTCAATTTTACATTCTGAGCTTCAGTTACCATTTGATAGTCACATCGCAGCTTGAACTAGTCCACTTGAAATTAAAAAAAACAAGCCTAAACCAGAAATTCAAATGTAGGTAGACTGTCTCTGTTGCTGCTATAGATGCCTCAGCATCAAAGAACAACACAATAATGCATTTTGGTCAGGTGTCAAAATGATTTGGCATCATTTGTTTATTCAATTAGAGCTCCAAAGTTGTGCTTCCTACAGTGCAGATATTCAGAGGTTGGGTTTTGCTTCCAGTGAATTTATTCTGCCTCATCATGACTCTGCTCTCTTCAGTTCCCCACTCTTATCTACTCATTTATCTTCAGTCTCCCTTCGCCCTTTCAATGTAGCATTTTCTTTGGGATTTATCTCTTCTAGTCACTCTCACGCTTTTTTCTTCTCGCGTTTTCTAACAGCTCTTTGTTGGTTGATTAGTGGCCTCTATGACTTGCGTACAGACCAGTGACTGTAGAAAACACTGGTACAGACACGCTAGACAGAGGAGGTTGTTTGCTTTGAGTACTTTTAATATAGCACAGACTGGCAGCATTATGCTGAATAGGTTTAGAAAACAGTGGTATTATTTAGACTGTGTGTATGTAAGTGTCACCAAGTATCCACTATTCTGTGTGTGTATGTGTGTGTGTGTGTGTAGTATTGTAAATGTGTGTGTTGAGAGTTCACAGTCACAACTGTCTGACAAAACCCAAATAGTGAGCACTGTATTTCAGCGAAGACCTTTCTGTGGTCTGTCAGTGACTATCACCACCACTCTGTAACCTCCACTGACATTAACACACAACCCAGTGTGAAACAAACAAATTCACTTCATCTAAATATGCTGCAGAGCGATGCATATTCTAAAAAATATCATTTTACAACTGGACGTTTGAGAAACATACATTTCTTCTATTCTGCTCATAAGCAGCGACAGTGGTTCATCAATTGTTGTACTGCTAATAATGGAGGCAGAACTCAATCTGCAGTGTAGCTGAACATGGGAAGATTTGTCTTCTGGAATTTCTTGTCAGATTGTCAGCTAATTATAATCTAATCCAGGCAATCACATTTTCCAGAACGTTTGCTAACTGTGAACTTTATGCACGCCATCCTTAAAGTCAAATTATAGACATTGCAAAAACACTGTGGTCCAGAAGTTATTCACCAAAATGCTGGAAAGGTGCATCTTTCCTGTTAAGTGATGCTTCATAGTGTGTTCCAGTTGCAGTTGTAAGTTAAACTTCTTAAGTTAAACTTCCAACTTGGAAAGCAACCCTTGGAGCAACCCTACCAACCCCAACTTAACAATCCCAGATGGGCACAGTGAACATAAACATTAGTAAAATAATGGAACATTAGTAATAATGCATGAATTATTCTTCAGCGGGAAATCTACGTCGTAACTTATGTCATAACCAGAAATTCCTTTTAACCTCATTTAACCTCCTGAGATATGTAGCTGCAAGTCAGGTCTCTGTCCGCAACGACTCGAATGGCGTGAAAGGTACCGGTTTCCATTTACATTGTAAAAGCAGAGCACTGAACAGGCTGTGGCCATGAATGTGCTGCAGCTGCAACAAAATATATAATATATGCTTGTGATGCATGAGCGTCAAAAGCAAAACAAATTCTGTTGTTCCTTGTTTCCTTGTATTTCCTTGTCTGACCTTTGAGGCAAATAGAATGCAGCATACCAGTCATTATTTATTCTGTGCTTAACAAGTTAAGCTTATTGTGTGGTGCCAAGTTTGTGTGTTTGCGTAGGTATTTGCCTATGTATCTCCTCTACTTCGCAGATGGTCTATGCAAATGTGCTTGTGTTCAAGCCTCAAAAAAAAAAATAAAAAAATCAACAGCACGTTGCTCAACATCCATAGGTCAAATGGCGATCTCTTGAAAAGTCGAACAAAGACGCAAAGTAACAAAGTTCACAACGAATGGGAGAAGCATGAGAAATATCAATGATAATCAAAAACAGCATAAAACGCTCAGGCAGTGATGCTTAGTTTGGCTCTTTCTTCAGCTCTTTGTATGGTATACCTTCTCTCTTCTGAATGACAAGTGAGCACATAAGCAGAAGCAAACCAGTTGTGTGCCTCCAGGTGACAATGTTGGCAAAGCGGTCTGTAGGCTCTGGGTAGAGGGCCTCTTATGCTCAGCATATGTGACATCACCACAGCCATGTGACCACTTCAGGTGCAATAAACTTCCAACAAGGAAAGGAATCGTTTTTTTCCCAGTGCTTTCACTGGAAAGTCTAATCTTTTCAAGCTACTGAAGCATTTCTTACTATATAATCTGGAAATTGTAGCGCTTCTGGGCTGATATATTATTGACATGGTGGTAAAAACTAACACAGTTGCACTAGTTACGCCTTCAACCCGTCCTGCCGGCTGCACCACCCATGCAAGGTTACAACAGGTTTGAGAGGTGCACAAACAACCAAAACAACACAAAAGTGTGCCACGCTCCAGTGGATGTGACATCACTTTTGGCATTTGTGTGGGCGGCAACTGTGGCTATACTGGACCCATGGGACCAAGTATGAAAAAGCATGAAAGAGCCAATGCACGCAAGTGGACTTGGCATCATTAGTGCATTGCTTCGAAGGCAAATGTAATATTTGTCATTATTTTACACCTAAAAAGCAGCCTCCACCAAATGGAAGAAGTATGAGAAGTATTTCTTTGAAGAATGAGCGCAAGAGAGTCTCCAAGCTGCCAGTGGTTGTCACACAAAACACCTAGTTTTAATTCCTGCTGATTTAAGTTCCATTTGTTCTGTTGACCAATATTTTTTTTTGCTGAAGGATGTATAATTGCAACTAAGTCCCTTTATACTTGATGGTGAACTCTCTTGCTGCCAAATACTGCTGTGTCACAAGGCAGTAAAACTCATTTAAGTTGGTAATAGGCGTTTAAAAGCTTTCATGACAAGGAAAAATGTTTTAAGAAAATGATGCAGATTATAGAATGTTGTAGATTATTACTTTACAGCGTACCTCAGTTAAAATGACCGCCCAGCTGGTTTTGGTGGTCAAGCTGTTCTTTGTGATATTTATATTCTGCCATTAGCCACGATGGGGAGATCTGCTTATTTTATGTCCCTTTCATGTTTCTTTGGTTAAGAGACTTTGGTGTATGCCAAAATTGGAAAGTGTGAATATAAAAGAATTAACCAATAACAGCAAACCCAGTGACCTGTCTGTGCCACCCACACACGTTCTTCGAAACACACAGAAATGTTCCTCTTTGCGTCACAGTCATGTCTCTGTTTTTAGGGTGAGGCTCGCTGTTGGTTTAATTAAGACTAAAGTGGCCTTGAGAATCCTCCAAATGTGAGAGCGTTAAACTCTCTGTAGAGCGGAGAGGAAACAGGACAACAGAAAGATAGGTAGAAGAAAAGAGGGAACGTGATAATGAATCACTAAATCCTTGATTAAAAAAGAGATGGACCCATCAAAATAAGAAGGTGCACACACACAAACTACACCCTCTTTGGCTCCTACCTCAAAGCACACTGTGCGCTGTCGATCTTACGTGCTGCACAGTAATATTCATTATTTAGTATTTACTTTTATATTCACATAGATCATTGTGATGATGTTATTATATTGCTCTCTTTTTTTTTTTGCTTGTTTTCTCTTTTTTCTTTCTCAACAGGTGATCCAGGTGATTGATATATGTCTGTTTGTTTTGTTGGTTTTTGTTTTTTTCCCTTTATCACCGTTCCTCTTCCCCACTGTTTTTCTTTCCCTCTTTCTTTCCCCCTTTTCTTTCCCCCAGTCATGTCTGTCCCGTGTTTAGCAAGTGAAAATAAAATAAAATAAACAATAAAAGGTGAATCAAATAGACCAATATGGCAAGGCTGGGATGGTCCATTTGGTAAAGTAAATCCGTTGGGCATCTTTCTTCGCCTTTAGACAATAATTCTGATGGCAAAAGAACCAAACGGGACAGGCCAAAAAAATAACTAAAACTAAGGTGCAAGTGGCTATATCAACTTTCCATGACATGACACGAACATATAGACTATGTACAAATTATCTACTTATTACCCTTTCCAATGTAATAAATAATTAATTAGTTACTTTGAAGGGCAGTGTGTAAAACAGGTGATCAAAAACAAGGCTCAAACTGTGAATGCGTCCATTAAATTAAATGAAGTTCGGCTAGCAAATGTGATTTCATGTCTACAAGTTACAAGCACAAGATTTGATTAAACAAATTAAACCTGAAAACATGAAGACAACCTAGGCAGCTATAGTAACAGTAAGCATCATTATAGGGATTCCCCTCCCTCACACACACTTGTCTACATACCCAATCTTGTCTTCCCCTTCCAACTTTTAACTCAGTGAAAGGAAAATGAAAAGGATTTAGATCAGCAGATTGTCCGTCATAAGGACCGCCAAATGCTAAAAATATTACTGCAGATCATCAAAAGCATGCCTGATCTTTTACATCAGAATACCCTATGAAGGTAAGATCTGCGCACTTTTATTTCAACTTGTTGAATTGCAGTCATGCAGTGAGGCTGCTATCTGTGAAATTCTGCTGGAAGGCTTTGATATGCAGGGTGTCTTGCAAAGAAATGTTGCGCTCTCACTTTGTTGACTTTGCAACTGATGGCGCAGCTGCTAGGATGGGCCCATACAGAGGAGCAGCAGCGCTCCTATGTCTGCGTGAAAAGGTGAATCAAAAACCTTCCGTCATTCACTGCATGACTCACAAGTTAGAACCTGCAGCGTGTGTTGCTGTAAAAATGTTACAGAGATAAGTCCATCAGATTTGCATAGATGTGGGTAAAAGAGGGGCAACAGTCCACAGATGACCCCTCAGAAGTCAGCTCAAATCAGTAGAAGTATAATGTAGCTGCCTGTTCATAGTAGATAGTGATTTGGTAAAGATGGAAATATGTCACTGCTTCAAACTCTTTATTTATTCACTGGATTTATAGGATTTAAGCTTTTGTCTTGTGTTTTGTTGCATCTCCCAGAAGCTCAAAGAAAACAACAAATCAGCTGAAGTTCTCATAAATACATAAACAATAAATCCTCGTACAGACTCCATACTTTATAACCACGTTTGTCACTGCTCATGACTTTTTCCTTCACCTACAGATTTTTAAATTTAAAAAAGAGAGAAAAAACAAAACAAAAATACTATCAGGAAAATGGGCATATTCGATCCAACAACAAGATTATTTTGATGTAATTACCAGGCTTTTTTCCCCTCATGGCTTTATGTCTAAAATTGCTGTAATGCTGTCATCAAATCATTTAGCCATCAAATTAACGAGTACACCTAAAGAGACTATAAAAGAGGAATATTATACTATATTATCATCACCATTCAAAGTGGACGGAGAAAACATTCAGTTTTTGGACGGCTTTAATAAGTTATTGAAGCTACACAAACAACTGTTTGATATGGCATGAGAAAAGTGCAGCTAAATTATGTAAGATGAAAACACCAATGAGATCACTTTAAACTCTCTCTTGCGTGTGTGCCCCCCACACACACACACAAATACACACACATGAACAGAGTGAAGCAGCCAAGCAGTTGAAGCAGAGCAGGCAGACACACCTGAGAACCTGCATGCTCTGTTTGAGGAGGGAGACCTGTTGTTACCTGCCTTTAGGCTGGGTTCACACACACATACACGGAAATACACACATGGTCTGTGGCTAAACAAACCAACTATCCCAGGTGTGTGTGACTGTGTGTCACACCATGTGTTTGTGTGTGTGTGGGCAGGCGGACCCTCCATCAGCATCCTGTCACACACGAGATGTTTATCCGATTTGTCAAGATAATCTTTCCATGCCAAGGAGGGTGCCTCTGCTCTCTCTCCTACTCATTCACTCGCACACACCTGGGGGAAGGTTCACCGATACCCACCGCTTGGCCTGAAATGGAGACCCTCCCCTCCATCTTCATGGCAGGTAGCTTGTGTGTGTTTCTTTTTGTCATCATCAAATGCACAAAACTGAGGTCGAGGTGCCTCTGATTTTGAATTATGCTCATGAAACATTTCGTCTAAGTCGATCAGCTTTCCATTTTTGATAATACAGATTTGTTCCTCATATATATATATAAATTGCTTCATATACAGGTGCATCGCATAAGCGTTAACCAGTATAGTGAACTCAGCATGTGATCACAACATAATCAAATACTAAGATGAACACTAAGGCTACGTCCACACGTACATGGGCAGTGTTGCCACAGTTACTTTGAAAAAGTAATATATTACGGACTACTGATTACTCTTTCCAAAAGTAACTTAGTTACTTTACTGATTACTTTATTTTTAAAGTAACTAAGTTAGATTACTAGTTACTTTATTAGTTACTTTCAGAAGCTGCCAATAACACTCCCCACTGCCTCAACATAAAAACATCAACCGATTTTGCCAATACTCACTTTATTGGAAGTGTATTTTAACAGTAATGTCAACAATATATCTCCTGACATTTGAAGTTGAACTTAAAACTTTTTTCCTGACAGAAATACTTGTTTGTATGAAAATAAAGACAGTCTTGTTACTTCACTTAACATAAATACTTTTTATAAAAAAACAAACAAACAAACAAAGAGTCTTTCTTGACTTCCCTTAAGATACTTTTTATACCATCCACATGTAAGCACTATTGTCCGCTTTTGTAACTTTGGACTAATCTTATGAAAAAAAAAAAAAAAAGAGACTGCAGGTCCAACTTAAATTGCCTTACTTCCTTGCAGGTAATTGTTTTAAGTTAATCAACTTGAAAACTTTAATAAGTTTATTAAGTGACTTTGATAAACTTAATTCAATTACTTGTAAATAGTTATTTAAATTGGATTCCCCATTCTCTGTTTTTTCAGTATATGTTGTTATGGGGGAAACAGTAGAGTGGAGCGAGTAAACCAGTGGTTGTACCTCATTAACAGAAGCTTCTCAAACCTTTTGTCAGAAAGTCGATTTCTTTTAGGCGTGAGCACCAAACCTCCCAGACTAAAAAGTCACTCCACAGGAGCACTTGATGGGGTAGGAGTGTTATACTTTAAAAAAATTGTCTTTATGCTTGAAAATTTATGCAGAATCTGAAGGTCGTAGCCTGACATCAGGTAGTCCATGACTTCTTTTTCTGCAGAATAGGTCTCCTCCTCTGGCTCTGCCTCAAAAGTGAAAAAGTCCATCTCACCTTGGCTGCTAGATGTAGTAGCACTGGGCACACTGGCAGGGTTTTTTGCCAGGGGAGCAGTGGTGCAACACTCTGCTGTCAGAAGCTGTTTTACTCGCTCCCTCCTTTCTGCATCTCTCAGCCATCGGAGTTTGAATTTTGGACAACTGGCAGCTGCAAGAAGGGCATCTTTGTCATCCAGCACACCGGCGAAACGAGTCTGAATAGCCTAAAAAACATAATTGATATTTTTATGCCTACAATTTATTATGTTATTGAATTATTTGCAAACCATGCCTAATATGAGATCAGTATTATGGATTTATTTTGTTTTAGGTTACTTGTAAACATTTTAATTGTTTTAATCTTATTTTTCAATGATAATTAATATTCTGTTCCATGTTTGTGAATTGTATGAAGCAAAAAATCTGACTAATTTCAAGATAGAGCGTACCTGTACAATGGCATCTGGAAGGCCTGCAGTCATCCTGGAGAGGTCATCTTTCACAGCCTGGGTCTTCTGCATCAGAACTTCAAGTGTTGGTAGTAAAGTTCCATATGGACAGTCGCCTTGTAAAATGTCCAGTGCTGCAGTCAGAGGTTTCATGGCCATGCAGTACTCATGCAGGAACTGGTATTCTTGATCTTTGAAGCACTTCAGTCCTAGCTTTGTGCACAGAGTATTCAGCTCACCCATGGGGATTTCTGCAATTCTCTTTACAGCATCAAAAAAGGAATTCCACCTTGTGGATGTTGGTATTAGGAGCTTTCTTTTGCTGATTTCTTCCACTGTTTCTGATGCAAGTGTAGATCTACTCGATTTGGTCCAAAGAGCTGTGCATTTTGCTGTGCTGCTCCTATACACAGCCCTGCTCTCTGCATTGGTTGTTAAATGTTTCTCCACATCACGTGTGCAAATAATGTTGATGGTGTGCGAAGCACACCTGCGGTGCGGGGGAAGAGACAGCTGACCATCACTTTCATTCTCAGCCGAGAGGATTTCTGACAGATCAGAAAAAGTGACATCATCGTCTTTGGGGCTGGACTCTTCCTCCTCCGTCTCATCATCGGACTCCGTGACAGGATGATAAACTTGAAACGCCTTAACAAAGTTGGATCCATTATCAGTAACTGTTGCAACTACTTTGTTGAGTAATCCATAAGAGGAGTGGATGTTTTCGATTTCTGTACCAATGACATCATACGTGTGTCTACCACGAATTCGCCTACATGCTAATGCAACCTTGTGACGCTCTAATGTGGTTCTACTGATCCAGTGGAGCATTACTCCCATATAGCTTCTGTTGTTAGCAGTCCAAATATCCGCGGTAGTTGAAACAAAGTCAATCTCATTCAGTGTGGCCTTCAAATTTCTCTCCATTTCTGTAAACTCCTTCTCCAAGTAAGAAGTAAAAGTCGTTCGGTGAGGCAGCTCGGCATTAACAGAAGTAGGGATCTTTTTTATTATGGCACGAAACGAGGGCGAGTCAACAGTGTTTATAGGTAGCATTTCTTCTACAATATACTGCGCGACCAACTTCTTCAATTCTTCATCACTTACTGGTTTTGCACCAAAGTCCAACTTTTGTTGTTTGGGGGGTGTAGGACCTTCTGCGGAAGTCACGGCTCTCTGCTTCGGACCACTTGGTGGGACTCTCTCTGTGAGTTTGACTGTGCTGTGCTGCGACTCCAAATGTTTCTTTAAGTTTGACGTAGTGTTTTTGAAGGTAGATAACACTTTTTCGCCAACACAGAGTGTACAACGAACCTTAATATTTAAATCTTTAGTTGACAGAAACTCAAAGTAGTGACCATATTTCCAGCTAAAGAACGAACATCTCTCTCCCTCCATTGTTGTTTACACTTTTTTACGTCGCTGGCTGCTTGTGAGCGGGAAACGTGACCTGTCGCTTATGTGACGTTTCACGACACGTATGCGTTTGTCATCCACTGAGACGAAAAGAAGAAACCAAATCTTTTTGCTTAAAAAAATAGTAACGCACAGTGGTTTGGACAAGTAACTTTAATCTGACTACTGTTATGGAAATAGTAACGCGTTAGATTAGTCGTTACTGAAAAAGTGGTCATATTCGGAGTAACGCGTTACTAAGCAACGCGTTACCGGCATCACTGTACATGGGTATTGCGTTTGGGCCTTTCGTCCACATGTAAACGGCGTTTTGGGGTCACTGAAAGCGGATATTATTTAAAACTTGTGGCAGGGTGGAGATTTTCGAAAACTCAGTTTTCGCGTTTAGGTGTGGACGAAGAAAACAGAGATTTACTCACGCAACGCTGAAGGTGTGCGCCATTTTTGACATCACGGTTTGTGCCACGTTATTGTTTACAAGACTACAATGGCGGATAGAGACAAAATGCTGTTAATCTTACTATCTGCAGTTTTTCCACGCTTACATATACACACATAGTTACTGTCCCTCCATTTAGAAAGACAAAGGCCTCAGAGTGAACTTGGTTTCTACATTCAACACAGACGCTCTCACAACCCAAATCCTGACGTCAATTTTGAATAAATTGACCTTTTTAAAAAATTAAATTTATGTTTGCTGTATGCATTTTGTTTATTCCTAAATTCTTAGTCTACACCAACTAAAGTACTGTCTTTGAAATGATGAAGGCACTTCAAAATGGCACTTGAAAAGTAACACTAAATAAGCCAGAAAAACTTTTCTTTAGTACTTAGATTTAGTACTTACTTACTAATCGTGTGGACAGGATTAAAAAAAGAAAACAGAAAATCTCCGTTTTCAAAAATACCCGTGTACGTGTGAATGTAGCTTAAGTGGATTTTAGTCAGTGCAAACATTAAACACAGTCAAAGTTTCAAATAAAGAGGCCAGTGTATGTACGAGTATTACTGTAACCTTTTGTTTCATAAGTGGCAACAAATCAGAAGAAAGAAATTACAAGGGCTACATTACAGCCCAGTATAGATGACTGGCTAGCAGTTACCTGGTGAGTGGTTCCCAAAAGTTGCTGGCTTTGCAACAAATGCCCCAAAGGTGAAATAGGTTGAAAAGGGGGTGTTGTACCATGAACCTCATTGTGATTGCTTTGGCTGCTAGCAAATCTCTGTGGTTGCCTGTAGTTTGTTAATTTGCAGCTAGAGCTGACTTGTTAACTACTAGCTAAGTTTATAAAGCTTATAAAAGTGTTGTAAACCTGAAACATAGAACGTTAGCCTTTAAAATAAAAGATGTGTGTCAGTACTGTGGCCAACAGCAAAGGTGCTGCTTTTACTTTCAAACCAAATGACGTCTAGTTTGTGTCGCACTTTTGAAAGTTTCTCATTCTAGTTAATCATAAAAACAAGCCGTTAAAGGTCATCATAATTCCAGTTGGTATGCTAATGGAGAACAGAAGTATGTCACAGGAATCTGGACAATTTCAAAATAAAACACCCTGGAACTATGACGGTGGTGATTATACTTGGTAATGGATGTGTATATGGACCCAGGCACCACAGTTAGCATGAATAACTAATAACTCCTGTATATGTGTAGTGTCTCTACAGATGAGTCCATGGCATGACAAAAAATGTCTGGCAGGTGGAAATTTAGATGCCTTTTTTTCTTTTAGCAAAAAATATCAAACATTTGATGAATTCAACTCTCAAATATGCAGATTTTCATTACATTTTGTTAGTAAATTAAAGAGGGTTCCTGCATTGGTGGTTGGACAAAACAAGGCATTGGATGGCATTGCCTCTCCAATAAATCTAAACCTACTACCCACATAGCTTGCTCAAAAGGTAGAAATGTGCTCTGTAAAGACCCTGCAGTACCGGAAGTGTTTATATTTTCAGCTTTAAAGTTCATTAGAAACCTTAGCTCTGACGAGATTGAACACTATTTCCTTAACTGTATCCGATATTGAAATAATATAGTTGCAGGTGTTTGAAAATGTGATAGGTTTTTGACCTTGAATCTAGGCCAGAAGAATGAAAGTGGCAACCGAAACTCTGCTAGGTCAAATTCTTGTTCATAGATTACCAATCTGTTGAAAGGAGCAGGAACAATGACTGGTAATTTCTATTTAGGATTAGACTTAATGTTGTCAGTTATACCTAAATAAAATTGGCACAGTGATTTGCATAAATAAGCAAACCAGCCAATGCAAGCAAACTTGCACACACACTCACAGGCTCAGGCTCTCTCTCTCTGTGCTTACATGCAAATGCAAACATGCGTGCCTAAAGTCAAAAATCCTGGAATGTTGCAAAGCTGATGATTTTCTAATGAATGGTTTCATTGGCCATGGTGAGGATTAGCATAAAGGGATTGGAGGGAAATATTTACATGGTTTTAATGATTCCTAAACTTTATATTTAGAGGTTTGTCTTATCAGCCGCAATCATCTCCCAGCTTGGAAAACAAATCGCCGAGTCGAACGACGGCACAATTACACGCCTCTGCCACGTGCGCGTTGGTCTGTCGCCTCTGACAACATCGGTACTCTTAATGTGTAACATATTAAAATGTCTCTGGAAGGGAGAGATGAAAGACTTAAACGCTTTAAGTCTCGGGCACATCCCTCATCAAACATTTTAGCACTCACTTATAAGTTCAGCTTTCTTAAAAGAAAAGAACAGAAGGCTTCGTGGGGATATATGAAATCCTACTTGCACTTCAAGTGCTATTCCTTAGCCGGGAACATTTTTCCAACACGTGAAAGATTTGTTTAGATTTGCTTGTGATTGTTGAGCCACGCTTAAATTAGTGTTAAGGCTGTCACATGCCTGGTAATATTTTGGCGTTTGGATCCACATTAATTCGGAGCTTTATTCAATTTGCTGCACGCTTGGGACGGGTTCCAGTAAGTCAGAAAGGTACATATTTGTAAAAAGCCTGGCATATAACAGGGGTCATGTGGGTTCATGAATGGGTTATTTTGCGAACAGATTACCATGAAATCATTTCAGCAATGAGGTCTGTTCAAGGTTTCCTGTCAGATAGAGAAGCGTTCCCCAACCTTTTTTGCACCAGGACAGGTTTATCTCCGACAATATTTTCACAGACTGGCCTTTAAGGTGTCGCCGATAAATGCAACAAAATAAAACCAGTACTGGTACCAAAAAAAAGATTTAATTGTAACACACAGGAAAAGACCCAGGGAAACCGAGTTAACAATAAAAGCAATAAAGAAATAACGATAAAAACCGATAAAAACCCTGAAAACCATGAATTTCACACCCGAGCCTCAACTCTCGCGCCCCGGTACCAAACGACTCACGGACCGGTTGGGGACCGCTGAGATAGAGTGTTAATCACATGGGTGTTGTTTTAAGCTCAGTTGGCTCGAAATCAAAGTGTTTAGGAACAAAGGTGTGCACAGTTTGGTAATTGGCTATTTTTTGTTAATAATGATTTAGGTTTGCCTTTGTGAAGCACATGGCACAATTTAGAGTGAAAGATTCAGGGTGTAAACAGCCTGGCAGATTCCTTCATGCTGTTAATATTTCCATTGTAATCCACACAAGTTGTCCTAAGTGTCCAAGCGACAGCTATTGTTCAAACAATGTCAGAATGCATGGTTAAAGGTTTGGCAGTGGAGGAAGTAGGTAGTTAGCAAGTCAGTAAACTCCTTTGCCAGAAGACTAGGTGTATTTTGTAATGACTTCCTCGTCTCATCTCCAACTGGTCTTGGCAGTTAAAAATTGAGTTTTTCCTCCCCGCTGTCACCAAGTGCTTCCTCATAGGGGTTGTCTGATTGTTGGGTTTTCTATTATTGTAGGGTCTTGACCTTACATGTGAAGCACCTTGAGGTTACTGCTGTTGTAATTAAGCGCTATATAAATAAAATTCAATTCAAGACTGTAGTTGAAATCCAAGTAGGGAGCTTTGTATTCACCTGCAAATTAGTTTCACTTTTACTTATTGCTTGGTTTAAGAACAAAAGACTATTTAGTTAGGTTTAAATGTGCTTCTTCACAACAGTAACAGGACCTTTAGCTCAACCTGAAGATGAAGCAAGGATCTGTGACAGACATCCATGTGTCATACTGGGAATGACAGTCTCGTCTCACTGTTCCCTGGTGAGTTTCAACTGAGAAAAGTTAAATGTGCGTTTTTGATCATTTGGTGTATTATAACAAAATAATTAAATTCCCTTCACCTTTGTACGGAACAACAGCGTCCTCATCTCAAATGTGTTTTCACTCAGAGCGAAACACACAACACATCATTCATTTAGTATGACGAGCGACACATTGTGACCTCCAGTGAAGGAGGTATATGAATATAAAATCATGTGACTTTGACCCATGGAGGTCACATATTTCCTGTCATCATTGTAATCTTTACCCTAAAGTCAATGAAGCGATTTCAGTAGCCAGAAATTAAGCAAACACTATCAACTCGTTAGAACAAAAAGAACGATACTATCAGTTGATTAAAAATAAGAATTTTGTTTTAAATACTTGTTGCCTTATTTTTGTTGTTTTGTTGCCAGGGCATTTTGCCCACCTACGCTGCTCAGCCTTTAATGTGTTATCAGACTTCAGGGAAAAATGAGATGGCTTGAAAGCTGCAGCTTGAAACCCACACACACAACACTGGTGATGCTTTTCTTATCTGGCCTTCAGGAGCGCTCCAGTCAAAGACAGATATTTGACTTGGTGGCAGCATATTGCTTTAAAACTAGTTGTAGCCTGCTTTTTGTCTTTATGTCCTGTCTTGTGTCTTTGCCTCTCTCTCACACACACACACACACACATCTAACATTCCCCTTTGAGGGGAACACATGCTCCAAAACAGAACGGTCTTATCTTCATCTGTGTTTTGCTGTTTTGATGAATGTTCGGATGTTTTTCCTGAAGCACGAAGTGAGGTAAGTAGCCCACACACACACACACACTGCCATATCAGAAGGAGTATGGGACAGGTTAGGCAAGTTTTTTTCCACTAGACTGGGACTAAACACGAGTTGCTTGCTCAGAGGCAGCTTGCTCCATCACCACCCAGTTCACACAGGGCTGCTGGAAAACCCTCTTGCAGGGTTACCTTTGTGCCTCCTTATCGTAAAGCAAAAGTTGCTCAACAGGGTAATGTTGAAAGTGTTAGTTCAGAAGATTAGAATTCAGGAATGAGACCTGTTTTGGTTGCAGTTATTGACACAGATTCATTAAATTAGCAGAAATTAAAATTCAAGGCTTTCAGGTGACAAATATAAGCTGCTCCAAGTGTATCAAAGTCTTTTGGGATTCTGAGCAGAGTCTCGAGTGCTTGGGGTCAAGTTTGCTTCCACGTCGACCAATTGCGAGCCAGTGTGAGTAGCAGACTGTTTGTCTGTTGACTGCACAGAGCCAAGAAAGAGTCACATAACACAGTTAGCCCCATCTGGCAAACGAGATATCAGGTGTTCGATCAAGCCAGCTTTTGGGATGCTGGTAGAAAGAGTTTGTTACTGTTGGGCTGAGCTAAGCTTACTGTTTTCCCAGTGTTTTTCAGTCTTCATGCTATTGGGTTAACCAGTGTTTTAAATAAACACAGGTCGAAACCAGCTTCTACCAATCTGATAGAAACAGCAAAATAATTAATCAGAATTCAGTATAGATCAAATAAGACCTTAAATTTAGGCCCTAATTTCTAAAGTCTAGGAGCAGGAGCTCATTAGTATGCCCAGGTAAACTCCAAGAAGCCATTTTGGGGCATCATGAGCACTTAAATGAGCCCTTAAGTGGAAAACCTACCACTTTTTTACTAGTTGTAGTACATACAGTGACTCAACCAGTTGATCATATCTTGGGTTGGCCAGACAGGATGAAAGATAAAAAGGCTACTTCTCTATGTATCTGCTTACACACACACACATGCACACACGCACACACACACACACAAACACACACACACACACACACACACCTGCTTGCCAGGCCAGCCATGTTTTCCATCATCACGTGCATCTCTCTGTTGAGCTCGCAGACATTAAGTCAACCAGCTCATTGCAGTGATGAATAGGTTGTGGACAGGTGAGATCACCTTCTGTCAGGGAAAGAGTCTAGTATGTAGAAACTGGAAAGTTGCCTTAGAATAGAAAGGACAAATGCAGTTCAGCCTTCTTAAGAAAAAAAAAATCAACATTATTCTGCCTACCACATGCTAGGTAAGGCTGAAGACGGTGTGAGTAGTCAGAAATTCTCAATGTGTAGAATATGCTTTCTTCTTCAGTGCGCCCTAGTCCTTCAGTGCAAACAAATGTGTGACAGATAGAAGCTGTTTGGTGAAGATGTTACATATGACTTTGTTATTGTGCAGCACTTATCATGCTGCTCCATCCAGTATCCAGGTTTAATACTTTATACTGCATAAGTATGTTTTTCCCTTTTAACCCTGCCATTGTTGACACTCCACCACGTGGTCAGGTGGCATGAACAACCAAATTTGTGAATGCGATAACTCAAGAATGAGGTGACTTAGGATTTGCAAATTTACACCATAGATGTATCTATTAGTAGGCCGAGGGGTAGCACTGGCAGCCATGAGTATTTTTATTATTTTTTTTGTGGAATAATTTTTTTAGTATTGGAAGCCCCCTTCTTTTTAAAAACCTGTTTCAATTATTCAGTCGGTCATGGAGCGTGATAAACCTGCATTAGGCAACACTAATGTGCCACTAGAACACAAGACTGATGGCTGACCAAAACTGGAATCATTTGCAAAACTTTCCTGTGGTGGATGTGGTTAGATGAAAGCGGATGTGCTTTTCTTTCAAAAACAAGGCCACTTCTAAGCGACCTCAAACTTTTGAGTGGTTGAGTACAACGGTGTGAAAGTGTTTGAATGGCTGCATGTTTTTAGTTGTGAGCACAAATGTGGCCTATTCTGTCTCTCATCTGTAACTTAACCAACCCTCTAAATACAGTGTATGCATGTGCTTGTAAGTGTGTGTGCTCACTGATAACCTGTAAGCATCCAGATGAGTGCAAAAAAAAAAAGCTGTTAAGTAGCATAAAAAAAACTTTTCAGTGTGCCTCAATCTGGTTTTAGTTCTGTCCCAGAGCACAGTCTAATGGAGCATGACAGCTCCCTGGTTCCCAGATGACCTTTGACCCCAATCACGGTGGTTGGGGACCCTATCCTACCTTGTACTACACACACACACACACACACACACACACACACACACACACACACACACACACACACACCTCAGCGCATTGTTTCCACAGATTAAAGTAGATTGCTAGGAAACTTTGTCAGACGTGCAGCTTGTGTACTAATAACTTAACTAAGGGAGGAACTGAGGGACATTTGTGTTTTCCAACCAGAAGTTGTCTCATGATCAAATTCATCAGCAAGTTTCAGTTGCAGATGGCACACAAAACACATGTTGCACCAGTCCTGGCATACACGTCAAGGATAAAAGATGCCATCAAATTCCTTTCAGCATTATGTATTCAAATGTAAAGCCACATTTTCCCCGATAATTCTCCTGAAAGAGTAAAATGCAAGCTATGATGGACAAATAAAAGTGGTGTAGGATGAATGATCTGTTTGCTGAGTGCTGAGAATCTTTGACTAGTTTCACTAGTCACATTCTCTTCACTATGTGTGACATATGTGCTCATGACAGCTCTAAACTTAACGCTGGAAACACACACACACGTTTGCCTTTTTGCAATATTTCCTTCCTTTTAAAGAATTTGGTGGTCTTATGAAGTACACTAGAACAGCCCCTAATTTATTTTCTATCATTTATATCTTTTACATAATTTGATATAATTAATTATAATTTAATACTGAACTTTATATATAATTTTACAACATCTCTTAAAGTAAACTGTGATGTACTTTGTAGTGCGTTTTTTCTGTTTTTTCTGTGCACGTGTTTGTTAGTGGAGGGTCATGGGCCGTGATTTTGGCGGCACTGCAGCAACACAACTCTTTCTCTCATCATTAACATCATCTACACAGACACACACAGACATACTGTACATCTGTCTGTCCATCCCCTGTGGTTAGTGTGAATGGTTGTGAGTGTGTGCTTTGCTCAGAGATGCTTCAAATACTTGTCACAGAATCCTAACCAAGCAGAAAAAAGCCCACCGCACTTGTACGTACATGCACAGGCCCACAAATGCATGCATGTGTGTCTATGTGTGATGCAGATGTCCAGTGACAGCTAGCTGCTGGGGGTCATCTGGAAGCAGCTGCCCAGGGGAATGAGGGCATCATGTGTGGTTTTGTGTGTTGTCACCCAGATTTCTTCCAACACATTTGGAGCAAATTGCCAGTGACAGAAAACATATTTAGCTACAAAACGTGAGGATCATGTAGCAGTTGTGTTCTTCCCAGTCGACACATTGTATCTGTCTAAATAAGATGACCAAACACTCCCTTCCAATATTACATAATTTGTGTTTGTTACGATTTGTAAGTTCAGGTTTTCCTTCACTTTGCACCCATCCACTTCTCCTTGTCTTCCTCCCATCCTGCAGCTGCATCCAAAAAGCAGGATGAGGGGTGGAGGGGGCAATGAGGTAAGTGGAGTGGGGTTTGGTGGGTGTGAGGTAGGGTAGGGAGTGGGGGGCAGGAGACCACCAACCCCTGTGGAGAGCACTGGTCCATTCCCACACCGCAGGTGACTGCCCTCCATCGCTCCTTTTTTTTTTCTTTTTTTTTTTACTCCAGTCTTCCTTCGGTCATTTTTCTCACCCCAGTTCCTCTCTCGTCCCTTAAAGGAGCGGCGTAGCCACAAGTTACAATATTGTCCAAGTATGAATAACACTCTGACCACTTAAAACCACTTATTTGTCAGTGACAAGCCAAAAATCAGTTTTTACCCTATTTACATCAACAGTGTGAGTTCCTTGCATGCTTAGCTACACTCACAGTGAGTCTTATGCTGCAGACTTCTGTGCAGTTTGGGCTATTTTGCGCAGAAAGTAAAGATTACAAGTAAAGAATACCTGCAGCAGATGCATTTCTTTTACATCTAGTCCCCTTATTGCTTTTCCTCTTCTTCACATAGGTTCAACAATGAATTCAAACTTCTGCTTTTCACAAGTCAACAGCAATTACACCTAGAAGCGAAACAGGAATGCATTCTCGAGCTTTCAGTATGCACATGTAACGATCAAAGCACAAAGATGAACTGTAGCATTTTTCCACATGACCACATTTAGAATGACTAAGTAGCTCCTCCTCCTGAAGCTACATCCTCAGCTTCCACCTGTTTACAGCATAAGGTCAGAGAGCAAGGGTTAACTGGGAATGTTAGGGGTTTGGGGGTCTCAAAGGGGTCATGGTGCATGCTACTGAGTGCGTGTGTGAGTTTTAGAGTGTGTATTTGTGGGGGTGTGGGGGTGTATTTGTCAGGTGGACGTTTACAAAAATAAAAAAATAATTATTATTAAAGCTCACTTTTACATCTAAATAGTCTCTGAAGCAACCTGCTTTTCTTTGCCTTCATATATCCCTGTGCAGCCACACAGGTGTCCTCAGTAAGTCTGCCTCATTAGTCCTTTGCTCGGGTTTAAGTTTTCAGTGCTAAGCCGTGTTTTAGCCGACCGACTGTGCCAGTACAAATGATTAAGGTGTAAGATTTCCTGCTTTAACAGGAGTAATAGGAGTAACAGGAGAGTGATGGCGACGCGGAACACATGGGCCTAAGAAGTGGTCTAACCAAGCAACACAAATAAGAACACCTGTGGGGTTTTACCACCTCTGTGATTATGAGGAGCGCCTTCTCAGACTTTGAATGAGTGCGTAACTACCGTGCAGCTCCTCCTTGAGGTTTTAAAATTACATCCGGTAATAAGCCTGAACAATACTTACGCACAAAGTGTTCTCAAGAATGCAGAACCAGTTTAATTCTGGTTCCTACAGGGAGTGCAGAATTATTAGGCAAGTTGTATTTTTGAGGAATAATGTTATTATTGAACAACAACCATGTTCTCAATGAACCCAAAAAACTCATTAATATCAAAGCTGAATGTTTTTGGAAGTAGTTTTTAGTTTGTTTTTAGTTTTAGCTATTTTAGGGGGATATCTGTGTGTGCAGGTGACTATTACTGTGCATAATTATTAGGCAACTTAACAAAAAACAAATATATACCCATTTCAATTATTTATTTTTACCAGTGACACCAATATAACATCTCCACATTCACAAATATACATTTCTGACATTCAAAAACAAAACAAAAACAAATCAGCGACCAATATAGCTACCTTTCTTTGCAAGGACACTCAAAAGCCTGCCATCCATGGATTCTGTCAGTGTTTTGATCTGTTCACCATCAACATTGCGTGCAGCAGCAACCACAGCCTCCCAGACACTGTTCAGAGAGGTGTACTGTTTTCCCTCCTTGTAAATCTCACATTTGATGATGGACCACAGGTTCTCAATGGGGTTCAGATCAGGTGAACAAGGAGGCCATGTCATTAGTTTTTCTTCTTTTATACCCTTTCTTGCCAGCCACGCTGTGGATTACTTGGACGCGTGTGATGGAGCATTGTCCTGCATGAAAATCATGTTTTTCTTGAAGGATGCAGACTTCTTCCTGTACCACTGCTTGAAGAAGGTGTCTTCCAGAAACTGGCAGTAGGACTGGGAGTTGAGCTTGACTCCATCCTCAACCCAAAAAGGCCCCACAAGCTCATCTTTGATGATACCAGCCCAAACCAGTACTCCACCTCCACCTTGCTGGCGTCTGAGTCGGACTGGAGCTCTCTGCCCTTTACCAATCCAGCCACGGGCCCATCCATCTGGCCCATCAAGACTCACTCTCATTTCATCAGTCCATAAAACCTTAGAAAAATCAGTCTTGGGATATTTCTTGGCCCAGTCTTGACGTTTCAGCTTGTGTGTCTTGTTCAGTGGTGGTCGTCTTTCAGCCTTTCTTACCTTGGCCATGTCTCTGAGTATTGCACACCTTGTGCTTTTGGGCACTCCAGTGATGTTGCAGCTCTGAAATATGGCCAAACTGGTGGCAAGTGGCATCTTGGCAGCTGCACGCTTGACTTTTCTCAGTTCATGGGCAGTTATTTTGTGCCTTGGTTTTTCCACACGCTTCTTGCGACCCTGTTGACTATTTTGAATGAAACGCTTGATTGTTCGATGATCACGCTTCAGAAGCTTTGCAATTTTGAGACTGCTGCATCCCTCTGCAAGATATCTCACTATTTTTGACTTTTCTGAGCCTGTCAAGTCCTTCTTCTGACCCATTTTGCCAAAGGAAAGGACGTTGCCTAATAATTATGCACACCTGATATAGGGTGTTGATGTCATTAGACCACACCCCTTCTCATTACAGAGATGCACATCACCTAATATGCTTAATTGGTAGTAGGCTTTCGAGCGTATACAGCTTGGAGTAAGACAACATGCATGAAGAGGATGATGTGGACAAAATACTCATTTGCCTAATAATTCTGCACTCCCTGTAATTAGAACTACAAACAAACAGACATGTTAAGAAATGAAAGGTTGGTCCTTGTTGTAAACCAGAAAGTATTCACTGTAGAAGTCAGAAGTCTAACATTGGCAGGTATATCCAATTTAAACAGAACCTGTAATGATTTTTCTTATTTTCTGTCATACATGTTGGTTTACATCGTATTCAAATTAAATATGACCAGGTATTAAATTAAATGTAGGTAAAAGCAGTTCTCGTAGGACATATGTTCTTAGTTCAGACTCTGAATACAAGATTTGGAACATTTATTCTACTTCTGTGCCGAGCTGACATCATTTTGTCACAGTTTTTTAAGAATTATTGCGGGGCATTTTCATTTTTATTGGATAGTGGAGCAGTAAAGGTTAGACAGAAAAGTGGACAAAGACACACAGCAAATGGCCACAGGTAAAACTTGAACCCCAACTACCGGCTATCAGCTATGCGGCAAATGATTGCCTGCTCAACCAGTGAGCTACCTGGCATCCATCAGTTTGTCACAGTCTCTGTTCTCTATGGTCCCATTAGTAACTGTACACACAGGTTATTTAGTATTCATTAATATGCAAGTCTATTTAATTTACACCGTCATACAAATGACCAATCCTGAAGGAATTTACTATCTGCTGCAACAGCAAAATAAAATTTTACCATTGAGAATTAAGATCCACAGATAAGAAAAATGGATATTCCAGCAATGGCTGTTTTCATGTCACGTGATAATATAACAATAATATATTCTGGGAGGTCTTGGATGATCAGTGAGTAATGTGGTAACTTCAAAGCAATAATCTGCCAGGAGAAGCGTGTAAGTCTTTAAGTTTATTATGGCTACATGTCCATAAGAAGAATGAAAACAAGTGAACGTACAAAAAGTGTCGGTAAAACATCCATGTGACCTTGACCCCGACCTTGAGCACAATTTGGGTAATGGCCCTGTCGGTGATCATTGTGTGCCAATTTCAAATCTAAACAATACTGTGGGAGAGGCATTGCTCCAACTCGAGGAAGGGGACAGGGACAATGGATGCCTGGCCAAGGCTTGAGCTCATCTGTCCTTCGGCCTGACAAGCTAAAAACCAACCAATGGGAAAATCTGCTTAGATACAGAGAAGAGTGGTGTAGCAATCCCTGCATTGGTTATCTTCAATAGGTGTTGTATACACCAGTGGAAATGACTTATTTTCATTGGTGGTCTGTGCACTTATGCTTGTATTTACTATTTTTGCAGTGGCACACATGGTAACTGAGTCTTGCAAAGACAGAAAAGCGCAGGAACTGATATAAGATTACAGTACCACTGCTCCTGTATTTATTACTGTCCTTGTTTCATCCCCTCAACCTGCTCCCCTCTCTCTCTCTCTCTCTCTCTCTCTCTCTCTCTCTCTCTCTTCCTCCCTCTCTCTCTTATTTGGGCCAAAACATGAGCTCACCTGGCAGTGAGACATGAGGGTTCAAGTTCCACAATAGCTCTGCATCTCCTACGATAGCTACTGTGTGTGTGTATGTGTGTGTGAGGTCCGTGTGTACTATCACACTTCATCTCTTGTTTGGGTTTCAGTAGGTTACACACGGCTGCTGAGAGGAGGCTGTATGATTACCATTCATAGTGCTACAATGAGCTCATCTGATTTCATACACACACAAACTGCACACACACACATACACGCACATCCATATATATATGCATATACATAACATCCACACACACTGCCCTGAACACAGACCCAGGTGATGGATGTACACACACAAAGCCACACTTGCAGGAACTCACTTACATAAACACACACGCATAGACCACAAAGCTGCTGTAATAACACAAACAGTGTCAGCTGAATTATACTTTTGCTCTTGTTTATGTACCAGGTTTTCCATGACCTCAGTTCGGGTTCTGCTAGCAATTGTTTTGGAGCACAGCAGGCAGTGTTGCAGAAACTGATGTGGACTAGCTGATCTCTATAGCTGAAGATAGTTTGTGTGGTTTACACTCACACTTTCTTCCATCACTTTGCCACTTCCTCTTTTCCGCCCCAGACTGCTGCAAGTGTATTTTGTTTGTCCTTGAAGCTTTTTTCATGCAGACAAACTGGGACCCAATCATATCCGGTTGTTCAGTGATGACGCGACGAATCCTACTTCCGGGTCTAAAGTAGTCTGCGTTTAATATGGCTTTTATGTTGTTAACATGTTTAATGTTTTGTATTTTCTTCTATTTGATCTCAAAAAGCTCCTAAAACAGTCAGTGATCCCTGTTGACCTCCCTCGGCTTTTATTACCGCTAATCATTTATTTAAGCTCAGTTTTTAAAACCTTAGGATGTAACTACAGCCCAGCCCATGCAGCAGTGAATGACTAACTTTGTATTGTAGATGAATTATCTCAGTTGTTCTCCTGGCTGAAGTTTGGTCCTTTTACAGCATCCTGCCATGCGATTACATTTGTTTCTGACCACCGAGAAAACTCACGTTAACTTTTATCGAGTGGAAAAAAAGTTAGCTTGTTTATATTATGCTAACATAGCTGTGTCGCTAGCGGTCACGTAGCACATCATTATATACCAGCTAGCCAAACTTCAGTAACCCTACAAACGTCACTGCTGTTTAGTTTTCTGTCTTCATTTATGCTGGAAGTGATAAGAAAGCTGTATGTTTTAATTTGTTTCCAAAACCCCGCAGTCAGGACATGCTATATTGTATTTAGATAGAAGCTAGCGAGCTAACTCCCTGCTAACTTCTAACTCCGTTAAATGTCATAAATTCCGTTTTCATGGATGCCTGGATGTTAAACTCAATTGTTACACCTGGTAGAGCAGAACGCTGATCATTTTATTAAAGATGAAAGACTTTAGACAGTTTTTCAACTCTCAGTAATGCCACAGTGATCGTTTGATATATGGACCTGCAGCGGAGTTTAGACCCAGACACGGCTAGTGACGTCAGACTGAACAACCGGATAGTGTCAGAGACTTGTATGTGTGGGTGTGTGATTTTTTTGTCCTGCTCTATAAAGTCTTTTATGTTTATTATCCCTGCAAAAAACACACTTTAGTCTATACTGACATTAATTAGACTACACATTTAAAAAATAAACTTTTATACTAAATTTGGCTTGTCGTAATATTCAAAAGCTCACAAAAGAAATTATCTAATCCAAACTGTCATACACCTCTGCTTTACTGTTAGTTATTAGAAGTTACAGGTGTGCAAATTAACTATCCAATTTAAAACATTTGTTTTATGCTGTAAAATGTATATAAAATATTTATTCATTTATTTAACACATTTTAATGAACAGCAGTACACCAAACATATAAAGTGCAATCAAGGCAGATTATAGCAAGGTCACATCAAAATTTATAATTAATGAAAACACACAACAAAAACAAGGCATACCAATCAGGCACAACATTATGAGCACTGACAGGTCATTGTGGCACCTGTTAGTGGGTGGGAGATATTAGTGATCAATCTTAGAGGACTGAAAGGATCTGTTACTAAAATCTTAGTGCAGATACCACAGCACTCCTTTAGA
This sequence comes from Rhamphochromis sp. 'chilingali', assembly GCF_963969265.1. Taxonomy (NCBI): domain Eukaryota; kingdom Metazoa; phylum Chordata; class Actinopteri; order Cichliformes; family Cichlidae; genus Rhamphochromis; species Rhamphochromis sp. 'chilingali'. The sequence goes on from NC_137934.1 coordinate 32,326,321, forward strand.
GGTCTAGTGGAGTCCATACTTCAGTGGGTCAGGGCTGTTTTGGCAGCAAAAGGGAGGCTAACACAACATTAGGCAGGCGGTCATAATGCTTTATATGATTGACTGGATCCTTTAGAAAAACAAGAAAACCAAGAAGAATTTTTATTTTGCAGCTTTTCGTACTAAGAATAGAATAGAATAGAATTAAACTTTATTGTCATTGCACACGTCAGAAGTACAAGGCAACGAAGTGCGGTTTGCATCCATCCAGAAGTCAAGACTTTAGAAACTAATGTTCCTTTGAATATTACAGCTCACCTCTGAGAATCTGACAGAATATTAGCATCAGAGTTAACTTTGGTTTGCAAACCTCTCTGTTAACTGCTGTTGCACACCTGAAACCAGTGCATTGATTACATGTTTGCATTCATATCCTTTCCTTTTATGTACTGTGTGAAACCTCATGTAATGTTGCACTATAATCATTTATATCATTACTGAGTGAAACGTAGTGTTTCTTGACATTTTGCTGTTTCATTTGTGGCAGCAGACCTACAAAAATGCCTGCGATTTGTGATTACAAAAGAGTTTCATGCTTTAGTTAACAAACGTGAGACTGATGACACGTGGGTGACCTTTCACTTAAGGCTAGGCAAGCCATTAGTCATTTTTAAAAGGCTTCCCTTCATAGTCATTGTCTTGTGAGTGTATTGTATGTGGTAAACTGGATGAGATCAGTAGACCTATAAATAAATGCTATTTGAACGTGGTCAGCTCCAGATTGCATTCAAACTTTGTCAAAGTATTGGGCCAGGTGAGGCCTGTAGGGGGGTGGAGCTCAAAAACCGTCAGCCTGTTCTACATATTATGTTGCCACAGCAACTACAGTGCAACCGGGTTTCTTGCAGCCAAGCACTAAACCCTGTGCGACCTGATAACAACCAGAGCGCACACATATATATATGCTTACACAAGCACACACATTCATGGGAAAGAGAGTTGGCCGCAGCAAGCATGCAGTACTTCTAACTGCGCTTTCATAAGCCTGGCAGGTAACACTCTTGCACTAGCTCACTAGCCACTCTAGCTCTGTGCATAGCCAGCATTTATTAATTTGTAAGCTGATATGGCAATATTCTGATAGAAAATAGATAGACTGAAAAGGGAGATAGGGCTTAAAAAAAGCAGACAGGCATTTCCCTAAACAGGCAGACAGTCTGGACAGACTGGTTGATCGAAAGGTCAAAAAAGGGCAGGTTTACAGGTGGAAAGGAAGTCAGACAGTTACAGCGCCTGAGAAAAGCAGGTGGGTCTGACTGGTTCAGTGATTTCCGTGACAGAACCGTGCCTGTTTGAAATGATTGCCAAAAGATCACAAGTATCCAACACTGATTTTCAGCCTCATCCCTCATGCATAGAGATTTCTCCACAATTCTAGAATATGGTATTAATATTAGTATGAGATATTCAACCTCAGTGATGAGAATGACGATGCAGTTTTTATAGGCAGTCACGTTACTGACCTGTTGCCAATTAAGCTAATTAGCTGTAAAATGTTCCCACAGCTGTTTCTTTTTAGTAACATTTACTTTTTCAGCCTTTTTTTAAGGTATGGTGCTGTCATCAAATTCAAAATGAGCTCATATTTTTATTTTAAATGGTACATTTACTCAGTTAAAGCATTTTATATGTTTTCTGTGTTCATGAGATTTTCAAATCATTGCATTCATCTCTATGTTAGACAGCTTTCCAACTTCTTTGGAAGTGGGGTTGTATGTGAATGAGAAGGTAACTTTTTCAAAAGTGCAAACAGTAATAGGTGTGTAGGAGAGGTACAGGGAGAGACAGACATGCAGTTTAACGTGTAGATCAGAAAGGAAAAGAGAGACAGACAAGCTGTTAGACATGTTCCTCAAACAGACAGGTCAGGAGGTTGGCAGAAAGCCTGGCTGGTCTTCTTGCTCATAACAGCTGTAATTATTGAATTAGTCTTGAAGTTCAGTCCAAGGCCTCCTAACATTTCACATCGAAGCTAAGCTGCACCACAGGGCTGTAATCCTTTGCCTGCCAGCCCTGGATCAATGTGTGTGCTTGTATTATGTGTGTGTGTGTGTGTGTGTGTGTGTGTGTGTGTGTGTGTGTGTGTGTGTGTGTGTGTGTGTGTGTGAGAGAGAGAGAGAGAGAGAGAGAGAGAGAGAATATGAGATATGAGAACGAGGTTGCGTGTGTTTGTTTTCATATAAGAGCAAATGATTGTGTTCACTTTCCCCTCCCCTCCACACCCTTTTCCCCTCCTCTTTACCTGCCCTTCCCCCACCACACACACACAGACACACACACAAACACACACACACACCTGTGCAAGTGTTTTCAGGTGTATTTGGTTTGGTTTGGTTAGGAGGGAAGGAGTGGAGTTTGCAGTATTATCGCCCTGAGAAACCTCTGATCTCTAAAAGTACTCTCTAAAACCCTGCTGCTGGAGGAGGGCTTACACACACAAAAACACACACACACGCCAACAGGTGTGCTGTGCCCAGTGTGAACACTGATTTGCTCGTACAGAGTGTCAAACAGTGCAGGAAGGTTGGCTGTGTGTGCGTACACGCCTCAGTTGAGGTTCTTTGAAGAGAAGGCCTGAAAAGGTTCTTCTTGTTGAAGCTGCTCTGCGTCTAATCCTGCCTGCTGACAGAGCCTCATCCCCAGCACTTCCTCATGCACAGACACACACGTATGCACACTCACAGCAGCTGGCCCAGACTTGACACAAAAGGTTCAGTCCTTAATTGCCAGTTTACACTTTTCTGAAGTTGGAAAATTCCTGTGACACTGGATGTGAACTAGAGAATGAACTGCTTTCCGCTAAAGCTGTCAATCTGTGCAGCGTTCCCAGTGAATCCAACATGTGCAGATTAAAAAATTCGAAAACTTTGATAAAGTAAAGTAAGGAGCAGTTTCATACTAGAGTAGCTGTGTGTCCTAGATGCGGTGTCTCATACTGATGTTGCTCTGTGGGTTCAGAGATTCCTCGATGTACTGGTGACTCTGAAAACACAATACAAGTAAAATAGCTTTAGTTGAGATTTTGTTAGCAGGCATTTTTTTTCTTTTTCTTTTGACTGTAAAAAATGGTGAGAAAAGCTAACAAAGATTTAAGTAATTTCATGAACATTGCCAGTGTTATAAGACTACAAAATCGAGCCACAGCAAAACACGGAGCAGAATGAACTGAGAGTTATAGACTCACCTGCTAGTGCTGCCCCAGAATAGCGAGGGAAACACTATTATCGTGCTTTTCATCTGATAGGTGCCTAAAATGCCAGCATGTAAAAATTAAAGCTGCAACTTTAAGCTGTGCCAGATATTTCCGCAGATTTTAGTCTGGATTATTTAACACCCAAGCACGACGTGGGGGCGTTCTGTAGCATTCCTCATAAATGTGTACAATGTTGCATGCTGTCTGACCCGTTTAGTATGGTCATTATAGTAGTATATCAGTGTGAGCCATCAGTGAATGCAGTCATCTGGAAAACCTTTCAGATTTTACCGTCCTTATCTGTCAGCACCTCACCCTGACTTATTCTGGTCTCACACACATGCGTAAATGCAGACAGGATACTCCAAAACAGACACAGTAATCGAGGGACATGCATGCTTGCAAACACACATAGGCTGGCGCATCAGGGGAAGGAACGGCTCATCCACTATAGGTATGGACTTTGTGCATTCATAATGCACAATTCAAACATCCAGATGCAGTTTCCAACATCCACCAGGTGACCTGTGAAACACTTAGGTGTCTGGGTCAGGCTAAAGTAGCCACTTACCAAAAAGATTTCAGACACTAAAAGATGTTACTCTTCAAATAAAAGTTGCTTTAAAAAACAAACAAACATGCATTTAGAGTAAGACCTCCATTAGGGTTGACCATACAAGTGAAAATTCCATGTAAAAGGTTGATATGTACCTAAACCCGAAACCCTGAAACCTATACAGGTCACTGGCAACATGGGGATGTTAAGTGATTAAACCAATGCATTAAGTGTAAACTAGATAAAAGGAAAAGCAATGTTGGCAAAGGTTAATGCACTCATGATTTAAGTAGAAGTACAGATACTTGAGTAAAGAAGTTTTGCCTCTATACTGAAACAGAAAATGAGTAGAGTCATGGGTTAAAATGAAAGTAGTGTACCTTGGGGAAAAGAATCAATAATTTCTGTTGTGAGTTCCTGGAGATTTACTTTGTGGCGAGGCTGTGAGCAGCTGACCTGTGCTGCTGCTGCTCTTTGTGGATTTAGCTAACTGAATTCAACAAGACATAACTAACCCTAACTTTAGATAGTGTAGTGAATCGAATCAGCATCATCAGTTTAATTTGCAGTCTGCTACCCTTGATGTAACCTAACATTGATCATGAGCATCATATCTGCTCTGTACCAATCCAACATACAGCATCACTGTAAATTCATCACAGTACTGCAGACCAATCAGTGTAGCCGCCACTTAATTGCCTAGTACAATATAGTCTTGCAGCCTTTGATGAGCAAAAAGTTTTCTTTTTGGTTTTCTGGACGTTTCCCAGTAAAAAACAAATTTCAGCAACATGTCATGTATCAAGCCAACAAGTACTCAAGAAATTCTTTTAAAATAAATTAGATGACAAGCAACTGTAGCCTGGATCCACAGGCCTAAACCACGATATCACCATCACCATCAGTGGGTATAACATTTCATCAGTATCTTTATGTGCTATTTAATGATCAGAACTAGTGGAATACTTAGCACATGGACATGAAGTGCACCATCAAATGTTATTGGGTGATTTTTCAGTGCATTCAAGAGCAATACATCATTAATGTGATCTGGTCTGGTGGCTTAATGAAATGTATTTGGTGTTGCTCTGCAAGAAGTAGCTTGGATAGCAAGTATGTTGCCTAATGCACCCATTGCTGTGGTATTTACAAAGACTAGCTAACATTTCTCAGATTAGTCACCATTTGATGCTTACTGTTTAATGTGACTCAACTTTTAATCTTTTTTTTCATTAGTCTTTGTCATAAATGCCGCTGGGTGGTCTAATAGTTACAGTATGTAGGAGAAAGGCAATCGTTCCCACTAGCTCTGGTTTTCAGTTTTCCCTCTAATGTGGAAAATATCCGTTCAAGACCTTTCTGAAGGGCTGAACTAATCACAGATAAGGCCAGATAAAACTGAACTCATCTAAACCAATCTGTGCACGTGTCATAGGGGTCGCAGCGTGTCTGTCAGGCAGTCTGATGTCAGAATCAGCACAAACAGCTACTGTGTCCTGACCTCAAGGATAAACCTCTCTTCCGCTCTACATTTAATTACTTCAGTCACTTTTTATTCTTTCTCTCTATGCTTTCAACATCAACCTATAATTTTTATTGCTGATCTCACAAAAGTATCAGAATATTGTATAAAATAAAAGTTGCAGAGGTTGGGTTGAGAGAGAGTAAATAGTGAAGGACACTGGGTTAACGTTTAGAAATACAGGGAGTGCAGAATTATTAGGCAAGTTGTATTTTTGAGGAATAATTTTATTATTGAACAACAACCATGTTCTCAATAAACCCAAAAAACTCATTAATATCAAAGCTGAATGTTTGTGGAAGTAGTTTTTAGTTTGTTGTTAGTTTTAGCTATTTTAGGGGGATATCTGTGTGTGCAGGTGACTATTACTGTGCATAATTATTAGGCAACTTAACAAAAAACAAATATATACCCATTTCAATTATTTATTTTTACCAGTGAAACCAATATAACATCTCCACATTCACAAATATACATTTCTGACATTCAAAAACAAAACAAAAACAAATCAGCGACCAATATAGCCACCTTTCTTTGCAAGGACACTCAAAAGCCTGCCATCCATGGATTCTGTCAGTGTTTTGATCTGTTCACCATCAACATTGCGTGCAGCAGCAACCACAGCCTCCCAGACACTGTTCAGAGAGGTGTACTGTTTTCCCTCCTTGTAAATCTCACATTTGATGATGGACCACAGGTTCTCAATGGGGTTCAGATCAGGTGAACAAGGAGGCCATGTCATTAGTTTTTCTTCTTTTATACCCTTTCTTGCCAGCCACGCTGTGGAGTACTTGGACGCATGTGATGGAGCATTGTCCTGCATGAAAATCATGTTTTTCTTGAAGGATGCAGACTTCTTCCTGTACCACTGCTTGAAGAAGGTGTCTTCCAGAAACTGGCAGTAGGACTGGGAGTTGAGCTTGACTCCATCCTCAACCCGAAAAGGCCCCACAAGCTCATCTTTGATGATACCAGCCCAAACCAGTACTCCACCTCCACCTTGCTGGCGTCTGAGTCGGACTGGAGCTCTCTGCCCTTTACCAATCCAGCCACGGGCCCATCCATCTGGCCCATCAAGACTCACTCTCATTTCATCAGTCCATAAAACCTTAGAAAAACCAGTCTTGAGATATTTCTTGGCCCAGTCTTGACGTTTCAGCTTGTGTGTCTTGTCCAGTGGTGGTCGTCTTTCAGCCTTTCTTACCTCTGCCATGTCTCTGAGTATTGCACACCTTGTGCTTTTGGGCACTCCAGTGATGTTGCAGCTCTGAAATATGGCCAAACTGGTGGCAAGTGGCATCTTGGCAGCTGCACGCTTGACTTTTCTCAGTTCATGGGCAGTTATTTTGCGCCTTGGTTTTTCCACACGCTTCTTGCGACCCTGTTGACTATTTTGAATGAAACGCTTGATTGTTCGATGATCACGCTTCAGAAGCTTTGCAATTTTGAGACTGCTGCATCCCTCTGCAAGATATCTCACTATTTTTGACTTTTCTGAGCCTGTCAAGTCCTTCTTTTGACCCATTTTGCCAAAGGACAGGACGTTGCCTAATAATTATGCACACCTGATATAGAGTGTTGATGTCATTAGACCACACCCCTTCTCATTACAGAGATGCACATCACCTAATATGCTTAATTGGTAGTAGGCTTTCGAGCCTATACAGCTTGGAGTAAGACAACATGCATGAAGAGGATGATGTGGACAAAATACTCATTTGCCTAATAATTCTGCACTCCCTGTATTTGTGTTTTCCCATGTAATCTTCGATAAAAGAAAAATACACTAAAACTTTGGCACAAGATAACAGAGCAAACAGAACTGTTTTTGTACAAATCAGTTGCAATTTGGAAGGTAGTAAGTTATTCAGTTCAAAGAGATTTGTTGGAGAGACTGTATGACTGTAAGTCCATTGAGGTGTTTCAGTATGAGAAACCAGATAAAAATGTCAGCAGGACTATTCATTATCATCAGATTGTCCTAGAAATTTTGAAAAACCATGAGGTTGATGCAAAATGCTGCAGAGCAAGTGCTGACAGGGACTAGAAAGAGAAGCGTATCTCTTTTACACTGACTTCTCTTCACTGGCTCGCTGTTAAATCCAGCTATCAAATTTAAAAGCCTGTAGCACTTTATAATAATGTCACACTATTATGGTATTAGTAAGGTATTAACAAGTGCTTAATCCATCATTTATATAATATTACTCACCATCACTTAGTATGCCATTTATAAACACAGATATATTATTATATTAGATTATTATTTTGATTATTACTAGCAGTGATGTCTAAACATAATCACACCATGCATAAACATAGTATGCCATTAATAAATACAGATGAGGAGGAGTAATGATATATAAATGCTTAGGATTGTGACATTATTATAAAGTGCTGCGTAAAATCCTTCTGCTCACATACAAGGTGTTGTCCAGCTTCCCTTAAAGAACCACCGGAAAAGAGCACTTTGCTCTCAGATTGCTGGTTTATTTGTGGTTCCTCAGGTATCTCTTCTGTTAAACCAGCTCCCAATTTGGATTTAGAGCCTAGACCTACATGTTCAAATTGGCCTATACTGCTGGGGACTTCCCATGATGCACCTTCTTCTTCACGCTCCATGTGTTTACACACCTCTCTGCATTTAGTCAGTTATTATTAATCACTGGCTCTCTTCCACAGCATGTCTTTGTCCTGTCTTCCTCCCCTCCCCTCCATCCACTCACAGCAGATGGCTTCCTCTCCCTTAACCTGGTCCTTCTTCCTGTTTAATGGGAGTTTTTCCTTCCCACTGTCACCAAATTCTTGCTGATTGAGCGATCATCTGGTTATTGGGGTTTTCTGTATTATTGTAGGATCTTTACCTTACAAAATTGAACTGACCTTTGTTGTTATTTGGTGCTATCCATCCATCCATCCATTCGCTTCCGCTGATCCTTTTCAGGGTCACGGGGGGTGCTGGAGCCTATCCCAGCTGTCATGGGACGGAAGGTGGGATACACCCTGGACAGATCGCCAGTCTGTCGCAGGGCCAACACACAGGGACAGACAACCATTCACATTCACACCTATGGGCAATTTAGAGTTTTTCAATTTACCTATCAAAGTGCGTGTCTTTAGACTGTAGGAGGAAGCCGGAGTACCCGGGGAGAACGTGCAAACTCCTCACAGAAAGACCCTGCTGGCCTGATGGTGGAATTGAATGCAGGATCTTTTTGCTGTGATTCAACAGTGCTAACCACCGTGCCACCATGCTTTGGTGCTATTTAAGTAAAATTTCAGGAATTGTATTACATTGAATTGAACTTGTGACCCTACTCTGGTTTTTGACTCTGTAAGATAATAAGAGATTATGAGGTAAAGTTCAATTATTTGTACGGTCTCTGTAATCATCTGACTAGAGCGTTTCATCTTAGCTGTTAGTTTCAGTCTACTTTGTGGCTTAAGTGCTTTTAGCGGTACAACTATCTTCTGACTCTATATCGCAGAAAAAAGGGCCTGAAGGTCAAAGGCTGTGCAGTGAGAGGACGATCATAACATACATACAAAACTATTTACAGAACAGAAGGTTTCTGTAAATATCCCTTTAATCGGCGTAATGAAAACACAAGCAGAACACAACCACAAGCTGTACCATAATAAGCCATTAAATATGGATTATGGAGGAACTACCCTGAGGTTCTCTCCCCCCCCCCCCCCCCCCCCCTCTCCCTCTCTCTCTCTCGGTCTCATTTAATATTGGGTTGTTCAGTCACTGAGAGTGAGAGTTCACACACACAGCTGTAATTAGCAGCTTAGGCAGCCAGCCAGCTCTGTAAATGCACTGCGATATGTGCGTATGCGTGCGCGTTTGTGTGTATTTGTGTGTGCACGCTTACGATGATGTCTGCACGCTTTTCTATCTGAATATGTTTCTGCGAGTCCACAGGTGTGCGTGTACGTGCATACCCGAATGTGTGTGCGCGCGCTCGCGCGCGGTGAGTCACATATTTTGTGCGTGGGTGCAGTGTTTGTCTTATCTGTGTGCTGATGGAGAGCTGAGGTGCTTGGAGACGGGCTGTGACGTGTGTGTGTGTTTGTGTGTATGGGTAGGGTGATTGCTCTCTAACACCTGGTATTAGCGCCAGTAATCCTCGCACCACATCATACTCACGCACCAGTCCCATGAAGATCACATTTAGCTTGTCCTATGCTCTGCTTCAAAGTGTTTCACAACAAGTTGTTTTAGTGGGGGTGTGTGTGTGTGTGTGTGTGTGTGTGTGTGTGGGGGGGGGGGGGGGGGGGGGTAGGGTTGAGCAGGTTAAACATACCACCCCTTTCCAGTCATGCTTGACATTCAACTTTCAAGTATTTAGAAAGGAGAAAAGGTGAAATGTAAATGAGTCAATAAATAAATAACTACTCCACTGCAAGCAAAGGTCATCCATTCAAATAGTAGGATGTGTTTGCGCTCTGTTTGGAAGTAATTAGCTTCTTGACAGGAAATCCCCCTAAATGTGGGGGTATTTGATGGATCATCCGATTTTACACATCATATCCACTATTATTTGTTTTTTTTATAATCACTGCAAACACACCTTATAACAGGTTAGCTGAGACTGCTTTAACCCACTATGTGAACGTCTTCAAGAGAGCCTCCACTCAGAGAGACCTGACGAATTCTCATTTTCATCTCAAATTCTTATTAACTGCAGCACAAACTCTCTGGATTTTAAAAAGAAAGAAAGAAAACACATCCCATATTGGGCACTGTTACAGCTCACCTGGTGGAGCAGGTGATATGCCTGGGTTAAAGGTTGCTCCAGACTATTCTCTGTAAGCCCCCTGACTCTCTCCATGCTTTCCTGTCCACTCTCTCTACACTAATGTGTAAGAAAGGTTCACAAGATGTATGCAGCTCTTCAACCCCTCAGCTGTGGCTCCAACAAGCTTTGAAAAAATACCCCCCGAAAAACATAATGAAACACCCCTTCAGGGTTAATATCCAATTTAGACACGGTATAAAAACTTCAGCGAGTGTTTCCTTTGTCATTTGAAAAAGGATCATGCTAAAAACAATAGAAATCAGTTTAAGCTTAAGAAAAAAAATATTAATGCTCACAAAGCAGGAGATGGATATACAAAGTTATAACAACATTTCCAAGTGTCAAGAGTGAGAAGTATCATCAATATTCAAAGAGAGCCACTGGGCACAGAACAAGCCTGGCAGAGGTAGGAAGTGGAAGATTTTAAAGACTCTGTAAAGAAAACTAGTGAGAGTTGTTTCTTAAGACTAGTTCTGCAAAACAGACACCTTCAAAGCAGATGATGCTTATGTTTAGAGAAAGAATGGAGCACTGCACAACCCAAAGAACACTGTCCCCACAGTGAAACACAGTGGTCGGAGTATTATTCTGTGGGGATGCTTTAGTGCTTGAGAAACTGAGAATCTCATCAGGTTTGAGGGAATCGTGAAGAACGAAGGATATGTGAAGATTCTGAAAGAAAAGCAGTGAGCAGCAAAACTGGGTCTTGATCGTCGCTTTGTCTTCCAACACGACAGTGACCCAAAACATGCTCCTGGGGAAGAACTACCTTCAGAAGACCAAAGTGAAAGTGACACACTGGCCTTAACAAAGCCCTGACGTGAATCCCACTGAACATCTGTCACGTTACATAAAGACCAAGGTCCATGCCAAAAGCCCATCAAATCTGGAGGAGCTTGAGAGATGTGCTAAAGACATGACGTGTGAGAGACTTTTTGAAAACTACAACAAGTAATAACAGGCTGTTATTCAGCAAAACGACTTTACATATGACTATTAGCATCGTAATTTTGACCCTGATAGTTTTTCTTCTTTATGAAATAACTTTGTTTCTCTGTGCAAATGAAAATAATGTAAATATCCAAAATAAAAGCAGGATGTTCTAAAAAGCTGTGTTTTAAAAAATCCCTTGCTCGGTTTAACAGCACTTGGGAAATACTTTAGAAAATCAGATGAACAGTATTAAGATTTACAATTGTCCAAACGTACCCTGACTATGTTGCTTTCAACTTGCTGCCTGTCTGCCTCTGTAAATCAGTCTGTTTTCACATCAGCTGTCTTTCATGCTGTCTCTGTATCAGCCAGATAGTGCAGCCTGGCCTCCCCATATTGGATTTGCTCCTTTAATAATTGATGGAGGAGGTATTTTGTAAAGCTAAAGGCCAGTAATCCTTGGTGTCAAATTCAAAATTAGTTCCTCTTGTATTATTCATGTGCACGAGGGCAAGAGGTTAATAAGAGGAAATAGATAGATAGATAGATAGATAGATAGATAGATAGATAGATAGATAGATAGATAGATAGATAGATAGATAGATAGATAGATAGATAGATAGATAGATAGATAGATAGATAGATAGATAGATAGATAGATAGATGATAGATAGATAGATAGAGTTAAATAAACTGGGGATGAAGTAAATTCTCATGTAGTAGAAGGTTAACAAAATACTCAGACACAAGCACATTCATAAAGACAGATAAATGTCAAACCGGTTTCTATAATTTTTGAAAAAAACTCCCTCATAGTTCATACATACATCTTATCAGACAAAGAGAGGACTGGATTACATGTAATGGGATTACATTAATCTGATTACATTGAGATGAAGGCTGTGATAAATTATTAAAGTCCTCAAGTTCTCTGTGCCTTCGAAAAAAGGAGATAATTGCTGATAAGCCGTGTGAATCAGACGGAGTGCGATATCACAGCCCCAGAGGATGCAGATTGGTGCAAAGGCAGGAGAAAGATGTTGACGACAAACTGCGCCTAACATTTGGTAAATAAACTATAGAAATGGTCTGCAACAACAAGTTAGTCATAAATACAGAAAACTTAAAATATTAAGTTTCAAAGACTTGCAGAAAGCCGTTCAGTGGTTGCATGTGTAGGTCAGGCAACCTGTAGTGACCTGGTGAATGACGAACTGACACTGCTGCTCTCAGCTTGACATTGGTTAGAAGCTTGGTGTTTCAAGCTATAGTAGTTTTTGGTTGCTTTATGTAATCAAACAAGAAATTTAAAATGAAAGTAAAGAGTAAACAATAGCTTAACTTAAAAATGATCACAGACGGAGATAAACTCCAGTCTGCTCAAGGGTTGGCTGTGATTTCGCTATCGCCAACCCCACATGCTTCGCAAAATTGAACTTATCGCTCTTTCAAATGAGTACAACACCTATTTGTCATTTCAGGAATGCTTACATGGGTTGTTTCAGGAACAAATGGCGTTATGATTGTTGAGGTGGAAGACAAGTCGTTTGTCTTATCAGTGCACAAAAATGTTGTGAAATATCCGGTTCATCTTTCGCAAACTTGGAAGAAATGGCTGCACTGACTTTTTTGGAAAGCAGTGTTTTCCTCTGCAGTCTTTAACACTATTCTTATTTTTATTCATCATACTTAGACACATAGACCAATATTTCTGTTACACCATGTTGCAGTTTCCATAGGAGAAAGAAAAATTACCTAAAATTAAACACTTTTATTTTAAAAACTATTTTGCTGTGAGCAATAGGCTTTGCAGGCAGATAAGAGGAAGCAAGTACAGAAACCAAACATGTAAACCTGAGAACGTCCAAAGAGAACACCAGTGGGGAGCGGAAGGGTCAAAGCAAGAGCTGAAGGGAGGAGACACAACAACCTGTCAAACACCCAGAAAACGCCATAGACTAAATACAAACTAGGGAGAGGAAAGAAAAGTAAGGAACTTCAAATTGAAATGTTTCAATTTGAAGATCTACACAACAATGACTGACGCAATGCTGTAATATAACAAATGAGGATGATTTATCTGAAGTGGCCCTGGCTCTGGCCAGCCACTGATCGTCACAAGACTGAAGACACCATAGTTTAAGTTGTGCAGAGTTCAGTGTGAGTGACCGTTGGACAAGACTGAGACATCAGAGACCGTGAAGACTCCCTCAGGAATACAGAGAGAGAGGCAGAAAGAGAGAGATCAT